>NC_134680.1:3363958-3681666 GCF_024713945.1 Dermatophagoides farinae | reverse complement strand
AGTTTTTTTTTGATTTTCTTTCATAAAATTTAACCGAAATAATTATCAAAATTTTTTCTATAGACTTTTAATAAATTGGCGTCGTACACTACGAAGTGAAATGAAAAAGATGGCTAAAGAATCTAAAACGGAATTTGAAGAATTGAAAAATGATCAAGAAGATATTAGTGATATCAATGAAAATATTGATGATAATGATGATGAAGTGGAAGAAATTGATTCATTTGAAAATGAAGAAACAATCAAATTGAAACGAATGAAAAAGAAAATGGCCAAAGAGAAACGTAAATTAGCCGAACGAATGAATCTGAAAATGGTGTTGGAAAATGATCAACTTGTACAGGAAGAACAGGATTTATTCAGCTTAAATAAGATACGTAAAGATTTGGACAAAATTAAAGATGTTGATCCCGATGTTGTATTAGATGATGATGATGATGATGAAGAAAATCGAGATAAAAAGAAAAAAATTTATTATGATAAAGATGATAAATATCTAGATTCTGAAGATGAATCATCTGAAGATGATGATAATGATGATGGCCAAAATCAAAATAGTGATTATGATGACAATGAAACAAATGAAAAAGAAAATGGAGTAATTCATTTTGATCTAGATGACGATGATGATGGAAATGAATTAATCGTCGATCTCGATAATCAGCCAACTGATGTCAAAAGTGAACGATTTTTCGATAATCCTATATTCAAAGAATTTGCTGATGATGATGATGAAGCAATCGAATTGGAAGAGATTGAAAATTCTTTCTTTAAAAAATCAAACATTGAAAAAGATGGCAAACAACAAAATTCGAAAAAATCAGACGATAAAGAAATTGAATCCGACGTGGATGATGATGACGATGATGATGATGATGACGATGATGATGATGATGAGGTTGTGAAAAAAGACGATCAATCAATGGTGAATGGATTAAGTAAAAAAATGAGCCGTAAAGAAAAAGCCAAACGAATGCTTAGTCCCGAAGAATTAACAATGGCAGCGGCAATGATTCATTCGAAAAAATGTAAACGAGATTTACTTGACGATGGCTGGAATCGTTATATGAACAATGATTTAGATGGTGCACCATCTTGGTTTAAGCGTGAAGAAGAAACCTATTGTCGTAAACCGATGCCTGTCTCGCAAGAATATTCAAAAAAATCCACAACCGATATTAATTCTCGACCAATTAAAAAAGAATTAGAAGCTAAAGCAAGAAAAAAGAAACGTACGATGAGACGTTTGGAAAAGGCTCGAATCAAAGCGGAAAATCTGACAGAAGATCCAAGTATGTCGAATAAAGAAAAAGCCGATACTATACGTAGAATATATAAAAGAGCATCGATTAAAAATGAAAAACGACCAACATTGGTGGTGGCAAAAAAACAATACGGAAATCGACGACCACCCGGCGTGAAAGGTCGTTATAAAATTGTTGATTCTCGAATGAAAAAAGATAAACGAAAACAACAACAGAATGAACGAAAACCGGGTGCTGCTAAAGGTAAAAAAAAATTCCGTAAACCACAAAAATCACGATAAAATTTTTTTTTTATTGTTTGAAATAAAGTTCATTTCCATTTTTGAATTAAATTACAAGATGGCGTATCAATCTTTCTGCCACTGTATGTCCATCTATGTCACAATAGTGGCAAAATTATAACCGTTGTAAAAGTGATGAAAGAATTTTGCGCTATTTTGTTTTTAATCAAAATTTTTATTAATTCAAAATGTCATCGGTTGGTGTTTGTAATTCAATCAATCTGAAAGGATCAGTGTCAATTATTAAGGAATTTTTCAGTAAGTAAAATAATTTGATATGATTCAATATGATGATTTTTATGAATTTATTTTCATTTGTCTGTCTTTGTTTATTAAGATTATTGTATTAATAATATCCTATTCCAGCGTAGCATTTATCCCCCAGATTCGGTAAGTATCGGTAGACGATAAAGTTGCAAAGACAACAAAAGAAAAACATTTGATAATATTCTGATATATATAGTTTACAGCCGTACAACATTATGGCCTAACCATATTTATGTCAACGGATGAACGATTGAAAAAATATTTGCAAACTATTTTCGATCAGATGCAAGTATTTTTGGCACAACGAAAACTTCATCGGGTTGTCATGGCATTAATTCGAATCGATACAAAAGAAACGATTGAACGATGGGAATTCAAAATCGATTGTGATAATAGTGTTAGTGAGGATAAACAGATCAAAGTTGATTTGAAAGCAATACAGACTCAGATTCGTGACCTGATTCGACAAATTACGGCTAGTGTCACCTTTTTACCATTGATTGATGATCGTGTTTCATTTGATATTCTCTTTTTCACGGACAAAGACACACAATTACCATCAGCAGATTGGTATGATTCAACATCATATATCATTCCTAACGCCGAAGAAGTACAGCTTCGGAGTTTTAATACTAAAATTCATAATATCAAAGCATCGGTTGCCTATAAACAAAATGGTTTATAAATGATCTGATGCTGATATATATCTCATCAATGATGTAAAACATTTTTTTTCATAATAAAAATTGTCATTCTTAACCGAAAAATCAGGAATTAAAAATCAATAAATAAATAATTTTTAATCAATGATTAAAGAGCGCCATCTATGATACTCTTATTTGCACTACAAAATAGCAATCTCATTCATTTCATGCTCACTGAACAGATTGTCATCCAATTCCAGTGTATATCGAATCAGAATTTCATTGTTTTTGCCTTAAAGTTTATTGGATTTCATTTTTTTTAAATTTTAAATTTTTCCAAAAAAACATGGAAGAGATTGGTATCGTTGTACCAGAAAAGGTAAGATTTTATATTTGGTGATTATATAGTTTATATAATATATTTACTTATTCGAAAATCTTGCTAACAAATATATTTTTTTTTTCGTTTCATGAATCTCGGAGCAGCATGAAGAATCTTCACCAAGCGATATTAAAAACATTATAACACCATCAATTTGTGAAGCACTTTTAACCGATGATGTTGATGATCTATATGTTATCTATAAAAAATTACAACGTCAATTGGAATTTCTACAAGTTCAAGAGGAATATATTAAAGATGAACAGAAAAATTTGAAAAAAGAATATCTACATGCTCAAGAAGAAGTGAAACGTATACAAAGTGTACCATTAGTAATTGGACAATTTTTGGAAGCAGTTGATGCAAATACTGGTATTGTTGGTTCAACAACCGGTTCAAATTATTATGTTCGTATTCTAAGTACAATTGATCGTGAATTATTGAAACCAAGTAGTTCGGTTGCTTTACATAAACACAGTAATGCATTGGTTGATGTTCTACCACCGGAAGCTGATAGCTCGATAGCAATGTTACGACCAGATGAAAAACCTGATGTTTGTTATGCCGACATTGGTGGTCTTGATATTCAAAAACAAGAAATTCGTGAAGCAGTTGAATTACCGCTTACACACTTTGAATTATACAAACAAATTGGTATCGATCCACCACGTGGTGTTTTAATGTTTGGACCACCTGGTTGTGGTAAAACAATGTTGGCCAAAGCTGTCGCTCATCATACTACCGCTTCATTCATTCGGGTTGTTGGATCGGAATTTGTACAAAAATATCTCGGTGAAGGTCCTCGAATGGTGCGAGATGTATTTCGTTTGGCCAGAGAAAATGCACCGGCAATTATTTTTATCGATGAAATCGATGCTATTGCTACGAAACGTTTTGATGCACAAACTGGTGCTGATCGTGAAGTGCAACGTATCCTATTGGAATTATTGAATCAGATGGATGGGTTTGATCAGACTACAAATGTTAAGGTTATAATGGCAACTAATCGTGCCGATACATTGGATCCAGCTTTATTACGACCCGGTCGTTTGGATCGTAAAATTGAATTTCCATTACCGGATAGACGACAGAAACGATTAATTTTCTCTACAATTACATCTAAAATGAATCTAAGTGATGAAGTAGACCTGGAAGATTATGTTGCACGGCCGGATAAAATTTCCGGTGCCGATATTAATGCCATCTGCCAAGAAGCTGGAATGCATGCTGTACGTGAGAATCGTTATGTTGTATTGCCCAAAGATTTTGAAAAAGGTTACAAGAATACAATCAAAAAAGATGAATCTGAACATGAATTCTATAAATAAGAGCAAAAAATGATTCCTCTCGTCTTTTAAGCTGAAAACTAAATTCATTTCATTTTTTTCCTATGATTAAAGAATAAATAAAGTTTAAAACTTTTTTTTCATTATTATGAGACATGAGAATATTGTTTGCCCGGACAAAAAGCACCACCTTTTTCGAGTATATACAATTAAATGAAAAAAAAATTACAAATTCTTTAATTTTTCTTTTCTCCTTCATTTAAATAGTCAAATAATGAATACTACTTTAAAATCTAACTAGAATTCTAATGAATACAGCATCTATTTATTTGAATTCTACCACCGAGAATCCCAATTCATTTATCGGTATATACTATATACATTTGAATTCTCGAATATTCCAGAATGTAAATCATTGTATATATGGTGGTGGTATACGTGATTTGGTCTCTCTCATATCACATTCAACATTGGTGATCATTGAGCAAGCGCAATTTATTCTTTGTTTTTTCTGTTGTTAACAAAATTTGGCTGAATTTGATATTTTCATGCCACTACCATAAACACTTGGTAAATTTTTTTTGTTGTTGTTGATTTTTTTCATAATTGAAGGCTATGAATGTAAATATGTGGTGTTTGTGTGTGGATCGATGTATCTCCAAAATAACAACCAACAGCAAAAGCAATGACGATATAACAACTACAAAAAAAAACAACAACAACATCATTGATTTCAAGCAAGGAAAGAAGAGCAAGCCAACAACAGAAAAAAAAAACATAAAGCCAAACCAAGTGAAGCTAATCCAATATATTAAAAGTAAAACTGGTATGTGTGTTTGTGTATGTCTGGCATGTTAACATCATCATCATCATCATCATTACCAAAAAAAAAAACAACTATCGACAACCAAAAATCAAACATTGGCCATCACCGATTGTGTGTGGACATTGTCATGTGAATCAAATACAAAAAAAAAAATCATCATCAGGCATAAGAAACCAAGCCAAACATTTATTATTTCCATATTTGATTGGATTAAATGATTGATTGATTGAAAGTGTATGTTATATCTTGAAGATTTTTTGTCTGTTGTCGTTGTTGTTGCTGCCACCAAAAAACAAAGAAAGAAATATAACTTTACTGCTATTTTTCGAATTTTTTTTTCAATTATTCGAAAAGAAAAAATTCTGCCATCATCACTTTTACGTTATTTGTCATTTTTTGTTTTCATTAGCTTATATAACTTTCTTCTTTCTTTCTTTCTTCGAAAATAAATTCAATTGTTTTTCCGAATTTATTTGAACAACAGTAAAAAAAAATCTGCCAACAATGTCAACGACTAAAAATAGTTCGGATGGTCAAATCAATGGCCATGATGATACCGGTGATCATAATAATAATAACGGCAAACATGAGATGATTGGTAAAGGTATGGCTAAACCGATTCCTAATCATGGATCCACATCATCCGCATCGAATGCTGATCTTCATCAACATTCACCAACAACTGAAGCTAATATGAAGAAATTTATGAAAAATAGTCGCCGATCACGTAGCCGATTTGGTCGTGGATTAGCTAAAAAAGGTAATGTTTTGAATACAATGACAATACATCCATCCATATGTCTATCATCTACCTGTTCGACCTGTGATGTCATTTCTTTGTTTTCCAGAAAAAAAGTATCAAAAATCAACAATATTGATGTTGTCATATGAATGAAATGAGGAAAGAAATACAATCGAATGATGATAGTCACGCTCATTTTTATTCAATGTCTGTCTGTGCCTGTAATATGTTAGTTCCTTGTTTTGGCTTCAAAACAAATTCATACTTTTATTTTTATTATTGTTATTGTGATGATAAGGATAATTGATAAGATGTTCTTCAATATTATTTAGTATAGTTTAACTTGGATCATGTCATTGCATTCGATAATCATTATTATTATCATGATCATCATCAATAACATAACATGATGATCGATTGCGCGCGTTTTTAATTTCTTTCGTTTTTTCATGTAGTTGTATGTTAGAAATAGTTTATTAGTAAATACAACTTGGAAAGTTGATTCAATTACGAACTTCTATACAACTATATGCTAAAAAATTTACTTTTATCTTTTTCCGTTGACAGGTGGTGCAGGTGGTAAAGGAACATGGGGAAAAATCTGTGAAGTATATCCGGATGGTGATGGTGATTATTTGGATCCAAATGATCCTAATTATGATTCAGATAATATGGAAAATTGTAAAATCGAAGCCATAACACCGGTTTTGGATGAAGATCAAATTGAACAATATGTTAAACCGATTGTCACTGAATATTATGAACATGGTAACACTGAAGAGGTTATCGATTCATTGCAAGAATTTAATTTTGGCGATGAACTTTATATGATTGCTGTCATTGCCATTTCATTGGCAATGGAACGTAAAAATGCTAATCGAGAAATGACATCGGTATTGATATCCGATTTGTATGGTCATGTTTTTCAACAGAAAGATATTGAACATGCATTCGATGTTTTGCTTGAAATGCTTCCTGATCTAATGCTTGACACACCGAATGCGGATGAATTGTTGGGTAATTTTATTGCCCGTGCTGTTGCCGATGATTGTATCCCACCGATTTATGTTAAACGTAACAAAGAAAAATATACGGAAAAGCCGCAAAAGTTTTCCATTGAAGTGGCACACGATTTATTGACCAGTAAACATGGTCTCATTAATGTGGATCGAATTTGGGGTTTTACTGGTGGTATGCGACCAGTAAAATATCTGATCAAACAGATGCATTTGATTTTAGAAGAATATCTCGTATCGAATCTGGCAACAGATGCTGGATCAAATCTCAATGATTTGGAAGTACCACATTTCCATCATGAATTTGTCTATGAAGCTATTGTAAAAGCTATTGAAGATAGTAAAGAGACAACAATCGATAAGATTTGTGCATTGCTCAAATATTTATTCGATTCCGGCGTCATCACTATTGATCAATTGAAAAATGTAATGTTTTTTCTTCAGATGTTTTTTCCTGTCTATAGTAATAACATTTGTCTAATTGTTGATACATATAGGGCTATCTACGTGTTTTTGAAGAGATGCCAGATATTGTCATTGATGTACCGTTTGCATATGAAATACTTGAAACGATCAAAACCAAAGCGGAAAAATTGGAATCATTTCCAAATGAATTGGAAAAAGAAATGCCACAAAGGTAATTAGATTGAAGCAAAGATGAAAAATTAATGAAAATTTTTTTCTTACACACAAAATATCTACCCACGCACACACACACACAGGGGACGAAAACGTTTCGTGTCTGAAGGTGATGGTGGTGTTATCAAAGCCTGAATTTTTTTTTTTTTTTTTTTTGAAAAATGGCTACGCCGCCCATTAATTTAGTTTCATTCGATTCGTATTCCTGTCATTTGTCAAACAAAAAATTTTTTTCTAAATTTTATAAATCTCATCATATATTCTATGTACTAATGTGTTGCCATCATTATCATCGTCATCATATATCATCCACCATCGAATTTCAGATGATTTTGCTGATGATGATATGTAAAGAAATTTCTAAAGTGAAATTTGTAGAATTTTCAATCTGAATGGCATTGTTTCGAAAAATTTTTGTTTAAATGAAAAAATCCTACAGACAATTTTTTCTTTTGCTCCATCTTCTTCCATTCTTACATGTTCATCATTCATCAAATTACATTAAATTCCGCCGTTGGTTTGTTCCATCCATCTACATAGGCCATAGTAATGAACTCTACAGAGCGAGAGAAAATAAGATTTTTGAATGAATAAAAAACTAATGAATCGTTAATATGGACCCCAACAATGAACTTATTGAGGACAAATTTAAAATTTTTTTTTGTTTTTGTCCAAGCCATCAACTCAAAATATTCATCATAATTTTGTCAATAAATGGTCCAAATTCAATAAAAAAAAAATCTCATTCATCGTTCAAATGATGATAGTTCAACATAAACAACAACAGTAAACTGAAATTTTTTTCAATTTAAATTGAATCTATTTGAAAGAACAATGATATTGTCAAATTGTAATAAACATTCAAATCATTATCGTTTGGACACATTTGAAAATAAAACAAAAACAAACATAAACTAATGGCAAAATGGGAAAGAATTTTTGGTAAAACATTGAATTTAAAAATCACAAATCAATCAATCGTATCTGATATGTGAACAAAACGGAACAAACTTGCAATTTTTGTCATTTTTATTTTTCTTTCTTTCCACACACATTGAATGATTTGAATATTTTGATTATGTGAAAATAAAAAATTCGAGATTTTCTCTTTTCTTTTTTTTCACAACATTTTATTGATTATTTTCAATCAAAATAACAAGCGAGGTATTTTTTATTAAATTTTTTTTTTATTTCATTTTTTCAGGGTAGAAGAATTGATTTATTGATTCATTAAAATTCTGGTATATTATTGTTATTGGTTATGGTCGATGTTGTTGTTTTCAGAGTTTTGATGTGTTATATTTTTTTTTTGGTCCCGAAATCTACTGTTGACTGGCTGGTTGGTTGGTTTTTTTCAAATTATTTATAATTAATAATTATATCATCAAGTGGTAATAAAGTTATTCTCTCTTTTACATCATTTTTTTTCTCAGGTAGATTTTGTTGTTATAGTTTGTCAAAAAAAAAAAAAAATGAATAAATGAATGAAAAAGAAACAAAAAATTGAATGAATGGTAAGGGAAAACGTACAAACACACACACACACACACATGCAAATTCTACTGCTTATCATTTGCTGTTGTTGTTTTAGATAGGCATTTTTTGTTTATTTCCAAAAAAAAACAGGAAAGGGAGAGATTGGTTTCGTGTTATATAACCATGTGTAACGTTGTTATGAATTTTATTTATTAGATTCATCAATTGTTGGCCAAAGATTAGTTTTCATTTGTTTCGTTATGGAATAATAATAGTAATAATGATAAAGAAGAAGGAGGAAGAGAACAAATTCAAATTTAATTAATCAGAATTTCTATCGTTTTTGTTCCGAAATGGAATTCCGTTTATGTGTGTGTGTGTTTGTTATGTTTTTATGTAAAAAAAAATTTTTGTTGTCGTTGTTGGACAGAAAAAAATCGATCCTTTTAATCATAATTACGTTTGTTTGTTGTTGTCATTGTTACAATATAAGTATGTATTATTACTTTATCATAATAGTTTTTTTTATCATATAGCCGACAGGGAGAGCGAGAGAGTGAGAGAGAGAAAAAAATCGAATCAATCAATTTATAACATGGAATCGATCCATAGGGTTTAGTCAAATCGATTTTGTCGATTGTTGGTGGTCCCCCCACATTGACGTACAGAATTTAATTGAACCAAAAGAAATGAAAAATGGTAAATCAAAAATAAATTGAATGAAAAAAAATAAGCAAAAACACATGTATAGCAGCAGAAAAGCCTATGGCACAGAATTTATAAATCAAATAATTATTGAAGTGAATTGAAAAGAATTCAAATAATAAGTGACCAAATAAAATTGAACTAACAGTAACAAAAATTAAGTGAAAAAAAATCAGCAAAACTTAGAATGTGAAATGATAGAACGAAGAAAGAAAAATTCATTCATTCAACAACATTAATTTTGAATTTTTTTTTTTTTTTTTTGTTTCCACATTTCTTCACATTTTGATGATGATAACAAGATAATTTTTTTCCAATTCAGCAGCATTAGTTTTTCAAATGAAATACATTAAATATAAAGAAAAAAGAAAGTTTTCTGATTATAACAGTGTGTGTGTTTCTGCTATGAGAGAGAATCCGAAAATTCAATGAAATAAGAATTTTTTTTTGTTGAAAAAATACGCTTCATTCTTATTTGTGTGTTCATCATCATAATCATTGATGATTGATTCTAAAGAATTCTGATGAATCGTCTGTCTGGTTTTATCTGTATGAAATGATTGGTTCATAATTATTTGGTCCATAGTTTTAGTTATTTATTTTTTGTTTCTCCTTTGACGGGCTTTTTTGTTGTTGATGATGATGATGTTTTTCTATGGATTCGAATGTCTGCCTTGCGTGTGTAGGTAGGAAGCTATATAAAATTTATTTTCGTGATGATGATGGCCATCTTTTGAATCGATATGTCTATTTCCTATGATGTTACTGTTGTTGTTGCTATCGTTGATGATGATGATTATGATAGACGGAAGAGAATTTCGGGCTAAAATAATATCGTTTATCATCATAAGATGTTTTGATTGAATTAGGGTTTCACCATATTATAATACTGTAATATATTGGATGTAAAGAATTTCTGATTCGAATTCGGTAAATCGATAAGAAACAAATATATAAGCAGCAGAAGAAAGATAATAGAAAAATGATAATAAGGTGAATAATTGACACAAACACACACATATGTTTACAATCACCAATTGAATGAAATAAGGAAATTAATCTTTTAAAACCAATAATAATTGATCGATATCATCGAGTGTTATGAGATGAACATTTTTTTGATCCGATTTTCTTCAATATTCCTTCATTCTACATTGATGTTTATGTTGGTTATAATCGGTAAGTGTCAATTTCATGGAAAGACAGAAAACAAAACAAAAATTCATCCGGACATCTTATCGATCCAAATAACAATAATAATGATGATGGGAGCTGAAATGACGAATAATACTGTATGATGTCTCGGATGTTTTTTGTATGATGGAAAATATTGAATTCTCATATTTCGATACTATATGGTGGTTGTTGTATTCACATATTGTAAGTTACGATTTCAAGTGTTCATTTTGAAATGAAACGAAACGAATGTTTCTATATTGGATATAACATGGTATTGATGATGATGTTAATGGAAATTTGCTGCCATTTTTTTTGGGTTGTTCATCGATTTATCATATCATATCAGATGTATTAATTTCTTCATTTTAAGGTAATGTAAGAATATTCAGTAAATGTGTGTCAGTTTGTCTCAGTTTTCATACGAATGAACAATCGGGAGGAATAGGAAAAAAAATAAAAAGGAGATAGGTAAGTGGAAATTGAACAACAGAAAACAGAATAATAATTGAAGATATGATACATGAATTTCGTTTTGTTTTCGCTGTTCTTTCAATCAACACACACACACCCATGGATGCACACTCGAAGAGGAAAAACAAACAACCGCAAAAAAATGTACAAGAAAAACACACACACACACAAACATACAAACGAATAAATCAAAAAAAAAACTGAAAGAAAATCATTGGGAAACATAGTTTGAAGATGGTTTATAGAAGAAGAAATGATTTAGAGAGAAGCTGATCGGAATAAGATCGATGGTCTAGATTTTACTACTAATATATGGGGATGTGTGATTCTGTGTAATTTTGAATAGATGATAATTTTAATATTGTGATTTGGAGAGCAAAAAAAAAAAAAAAGAATAGAAACCGGATGAAGAAGATGGAGAAATAATAATAATTTGGTTCAATGATAATAATTATGATGATGATGATGATGACTATGATAATGAGATGATAGTGATCAAGAATGAATCCGGAATATCATTCAAAATTAAACACTGGTATTATTCTGTATATATGTGTTGTTATGTGTTGGTGATATAAATGTGTTTGGTGTATTCTATTATAATATAGATCGGATCGATAATATTAATAATTATATGATGATGATTTTATAAGTATATAGAAGAATTAATCTTCTTGTGTTTCAAAATATCTAAATGTTGGATTTTCATAGCCATTGATTTGCATATTAATAACATGTTTTTCTTCGGGCGTTGCCGCCTGATTTACTTCAATAAAACCTTGACTGTGTGGCGATGTTTGTGTGTGTTTACGTAATAATACGACACCAACGATTGTTGCCGTTAACAAAGCGATGCCGGCAAATGCCAATGTTAGATATACACTTCCATTCCATTTCATTTTTGAATGATAATGTTCACGTTTCAATGAAAAACTCTATAATATGAATAGAAATTATTTAAAAAAACAATTTAACAGAAATTTAATGCAAATTATTATTCAATTTACCGGTTCATTGTGATGGAATGATTGGCTTTGTATATAAAGAGGTTGATTTGAATGGGCAACCCGATTTATTTCATTTGATTCAGGATCTTCTTGGCTCCAAAAATCATCGACATTTGGTGACAATGTTGATGTTGATGTTGTAATCAATGTTGATTTAGTTGTCGAAGAACTTGATGATGATGATGATGATATTGAATCATTAACATTTTCATCATCCGATGTTTGAGCGGATGTTTTCTCATCTTCCATCGATTCAGGATCATATTGATCGGAATTTGATTTACTTTGCTGCTGTTGTGAGCTTTTTAATGCTTCACTATTCTGACGTTGTTCTTGTTCATCCAATTCTTTCTGTTCACGATTCAATTCTTCTAAGCTTTTTTGTCGTTCACGTTCAATTTGTTTTTGTGCAACTTCTTCTTCATAACGATTCATGATGTTAAGTTCGGTTTCATGTGAAATTGTTTGCTCTATTGGAACGCCACGTAAATTATGCCAATAAGCAATCATACGGAATTTAATTTTATCGGCAACAGTTGCTACACGATCCAACATCTGAATACTTTGATTGGCCATTTTAATCAGATCAGTTAGATGATCTAAAATAGCTTTCTTATCTTTCAATGCTTGTTTAGTGAATGAATTTAATAAATGTTTATAATGATGTAATGTATGCATTCGATCCTTCTCTAATGCACGCAGCAATTTTTTCAAACATTTTTCGATCCTTTTCGATTTCGGTATGATTTCATCCAATGATTGTGTATAACAATCCATTGCAGATTTTTTACGCATATTAATGATCGACATCACTCGTTGTTGATGCATCGAAATGATTTGTCGTTTTTCAGCCGAGCTTTCTTCTTCAAGAGCTTCGACCGTTTTCTGGAAACGATTCGTCATTCGTTTTTTGAATTCATCAGCTTTTTTCGTATCTTTGTTATGCATCTCTTGATATCGTTCCTCTAATTCGCTCCATTCTTTCATTACCTAGAATGGCCATGACATGACAATTTATTATAATCATGAAATTAAAATTTATTGTTTTCATGTAAAAGTGATGGTAACTTACCTTTGTAACCTTTGATTTATGATCATCATCTAATGCCTTTTGAGCATCTTTGAATGCTTGATGTTCTTTTTGCGAATTAAAATGACTTAGATAATATTTTATCGGTGTTTCGGTTGTTGTTGTCGTAGTAGTGGTGGTAGTTGTCGTTGTTGTTGTGCTTGGTGATGCTGGCATATCTTCAACATCACTATCATCATCGAAATCATCATCATAATAATCATCATCTTGGCCAGCATCACCATTATTATTATTATTATTATCATCATTATTAATATTATCGCCGCCATTTTGATCTTCATCCGATGAATCTGATTCATCATTATATAGATCATCAGATTTTCTATTATTATTATTATTGCTAACAGTATCATCGCTCATTTCATCCATTTGATTTTGAGCTACATTATTATGTTTCTTTGACCAATAATCTGTGTTGGATCCAGATACATGAATATTGGATGCTGCAGCAGCGGCGGTTGCATGATTCATGGACGATAATGATGATGATGAATGTGGGCAACAAACAAATTCTACACCGGAAAATATGCCAACACCACATGGTAAAAGCATTGCATAGCTTTGTAATTTCATATTTCTTATCGAGCAACTAATTATTGCTGTATGATTCCAATATTGTGAATTCTGGCATAAACTTTTATTATGTATATGATCGAAGACACAATGTTCTGGTACCAATAATGCATCACTTTGAAAGCTTCCCTCCAAACATCGATAAGGCTTTACATAGTGTTTCGTTTTACATTTCGTTTGGCCAATCTTACACCATTCAATACGATAATATTTGTTCGATTCGACAATATTACGAATATCTTTTTTCGGATATACCTATAGTATAAGTATATATGAATGTTGAAATGACATTTATATATCCATATGACAAACACGAATGACAATAAAATAAAAAACAAACAAATAGATAAACAAAAAATGATTATGAGAAAATCCGAATGTTATCACAATTGTCACGACAACGATGACAACATTGTTTGGTTGCATCGTTGTCATGAAAAAAAAGAAAAAAGATTGAAATGAACATTCAATCAATCAATAATTACCTTTCGACAATATTCCAATATTTCCAATGTATTTTTCGTACAAACAGCTCTTGAATCCATATCGGATATCCATTTATTATCTTCATTCAGAAATTGATTATGGTATTTACCATGGCCACATAATATGGCAACCATTGGTTGAAAATGTCCTAATTGGGCCGTATCAAGATTAGCTGCTAATGCCTAAAATAATATCAAAGTCCAGTGAAATGAAAAGAAAGCAAATAAACCAAAACAAATGAAAAAAATGAAAATTTGACATATGAATGAATTCATTTCAAATAAAAGGGAGAGAAAAAATTCTCTTTTTTTTGACAACTTTAATCATAATCGTCATCATCATTGCGGATGACCGGTAATATAATAATAATTTGTAATAAATTGCTAATAAAACTTGTCATCATCCTTGAAATAAAATGTGTGAAAAGAAATTCTTTGGAAAAAGAAAATCAGCCAATTTTTTGATGAAAAAAGTATGGGAATTTTTTTTTTATTTTCCCCCACTCTGTGGGATGTGTTAGAATTCCAATATTGTTAATACTACTACTACTACTACTGCGACCACACTATATTATATTTTCATCATTCTTAGTTAGTTTCAAGTAAAAAAAGTCTTTTTTTTGCCATTTTCTCATTAATGTCACCGAGAATTTTTTTTTTTCGTGGCCAAGATTTCAATAACAATTTATGACATTCAAACGAACATACACATACACACAATGGATAGTTCGATGGGCCCAATGTATATGTGTATGAAAACCAAAATGAATTCTCCAAAGAATTTCTTAGTGTTGGACAGACAAAAGAGTATTAGAATGAGAGAGAGTTATACAATAAGTTCGATAAGTGAAAAACATCTCCTTGGTTAAAAAGCTTTGAAAGTACAATCAGTGTGTGTGTGTGCGATGAATGCACAAAAAATCTATTCGATTCAAACAAAAAAAAAAACACATGACCAGAGACTATCCTCTCTTTCCATTCACTGTCTATGTATATGTATTTGTTCCAAATGTTTCGAAGATCATCATAATGGAAACAGCAGCCATCGTCATTGTCATTTATATGTGTATGAGAAAAGTTCATATAAATAAATCAGGTCCTCCAATATATAAATATCAGAATGGCTATATATATTGGATTCACCGAATAAAGTAGACGAAAAAAATGTGATATATAGCATATAAAGTATTTGCCTTTATAAATTTGTGTTCCATATTTCTGATTATATGTTCATCAAGCAATGGAATAAATGTATGAAAAAAACCTTGTTCTGGTTCAGAAAGAGAGAGAAAACACTACCACCACTAAAGTTTTTTTTTCTATTACTTTATCTCACACCAAAGTTTGTTGTCAAAGAATCATTCTGACTGATTTCGGCAAGTTCGAATTGGGGGTGGGATTCTGTTTTTTTTTTTTTTTTTTTGATTCCGAGCGGAAAAATTGGTTTTTTCTGTGATCCACCACCACCGCTCCCATCTGAAATGAAACAAGAAACGTATGGAATGAATCTATTCATCATTTCATCGCGTAGAACGACGTCGTCTCCAGAATATGAATCCAGAATACAAAAATACGTCATTCATATACATTCGTTTTGGATTTGTTTTCGGTCAAGAAAAAAAAATTGATGATGAAAAAAAAATATGGACAAAGACAAACAAAAATGCTAAATAAAGAAATATAACCAAGACATAATGAATGGTGAATGAAAACGTACATCTAATTAAGCTGAAAATATATATTCTCATTTAAATCAATATAATATGATGAATAAAAACGAATCCAATTTTAATTTCAGGATGGTTTGATTCAAGATGATGATAATCGTTTTTAATCCAAAAAAAATTATTATAATTATGAATAGAGTGGAGCGTTATATAAAACATTTTAGTGAATATAATATACTACAGAATAATGTTTAAACATCATTTATCATTCATGATTCAAGCCGCAAGATCATTATTATAATTGTGTATGTTTGGCCAAACTAAATGTAATAATACACACATGATGACAAGTTTTTTATATTTCGGAAAAAAACACCAAAAAAAAAAAAAAAAAAACAAACCACCACCACTTATGATAATGATGATGATAAAAGGATATGTGTGTGTGTGTGTGTGATTTTTTTTCTTTTCATAGAATTGTTTTTTTTCCTTCTATTCTTTTCTTCTTTCACAGTAGCCGTTGTTGATGATGTGTTTAGCTTTATTCGATTGATTTATATCGTTTATTTGTTTGTCGTGTGTGTGTTCAAAAAAAAAAAAGAAAACTTTTTTCTCTCGATTGATTTTACATATATATATTCTTTATGTTTCATTTATTATGATTCGTTTGCATACTCACTTTGATCATCATCATAATCATTATTTATTATCTCTTGTTAGTGTTTTTTTCTGATATTGTTCCAGAATTTTCTCGTTAATATTTGTGATTCTATTTTTATTCGTTCAACAATAGCAACAAAATCAAAAATAGATAGATAGATAGAGAGAGAGAGAGAGAGAAAGTAATATCAAAGTCTGGACTTTATCATCCTTGGAATTCCAGAGAAAGAGACAGAACTATTTAACATATTGTCATCATCATTTTTTATTTTATTTTGAGTTTTCAATTTTCTGCCTATCGGCTATATTCACTTATTTTTTTTATACAACAACTTTATCACAGAGCTTATCAAAAAAAAAACAATAATAAATAAAACTAGAAATCCATTTCGCAAATTGAGTTCCATTGAATTTCGTGTTGCCGTCGATTGTCGAAATGTCCCGGATACAAAAACAACAACAAAAATTTATTGGAATAAAATTTTATTATTTTCTCTTTCACTCAAAGAAAAAATTCCTTTTGGGTGAAAAAGACGTCATCATCATCATCATCATCATTAAAATTGGTTCATTTCAATTTCCAAATTTTCTTTTCTAATTCTCAACTGGTTTTTATTATTGTTGATATATATTCTTAATATGTTTCTAATGTAGAGTAAGAAGAATTGTTTTCAGGAATGAAAAGAAAAAAAATACAATAAATTTCATTTGGGACATGCAATTCATTCATTTGATTCGATTCTTATGTTTCATTTCCAACATGTTCATCAAACAGAAAAACAATCGAGAACATACAATACGTGCAATACAAAATCATTTCAAACAAACAAACTTCCAAGGAAACCATCAACTAAATTGAAACAATGACGAAATCCATTGAACCAAACAAAACTAAAACCAGAAACAAAAATCGATTAAAATTCAGAGTGCCATTCACAACACATGTACAGATGAACAACGAAGATCAGATAACCCTTGAGGCTACTATTATAAATACAATTTAAAAAATAACCATGATGGTCTTTTCTCGATTGTCAGCTGCCATTTTTTTTTGGTTCTTTGAATTTGATATTTTTTTCATAACTAAATGAATAAACGGTATAAAGAAATTCAGGTTTGGAACACATACACACACACACACACACAAATGAACACCAGGTGTTTCTTTTTTACTATTTATTTCATTTTATCTGGTCAAACATTGAAATTACTAGGCTAGGATATTTTTTATCAGGAGCATAGATCAACGAACTAGACAACATGATTTAACACCATAAAATACAACTAAAGGGTCAAACATTTAAAAAAACAAGGTTATTTAAATGTTTCCAGCAAACAAACAAATTTGAATTCCGTAAGAACAGACAAAAAAAAACTAAAGAATGAAGGCATGCACGAACGAACGACAATGATGATATTCATACTATTTTTGGTCATCATTGACATCGGCACAAAAACATGTTTTGTTTCCAACTGTGGACACAAATTAATATTCAACAACCAACAACAACGACGATGATGATAACCACACACACACATACACAAAAAAAAGAAAACAGAGCTGATGATAATCATGTGGTGGTGGAAAATACATATCATCATCAGTTAAAAAACGTGGGCGATATAATGATGAAAATGGAAAAATGCCGTACAACACACTTATATCATATATATATACAGAAATGGCAACATTGCATACAAAATTAAAAAAGTTGTTTTTCTTCACTTAAAACAACAACAACAACAAACAAAAAACTACAACGACAACAATAACGAATTATGAATTGTACAAATAAGGAAAAGTAGATTGATAAAAACATTAGATTCATTTTTCGTATTGCTGCTTGCTAACCTTCTTACTAAAATGTTCCACCATCATCATCATCATCATCATGTCCATGGTTTTTTTTATGCATTTTTTCATTAAATTCAACATTGATCCTAGATATTATTATTACCATACATGACTTTGTACATATATGTGTGTATTTAAAAAATGAATAAATAAACAAACAAACAAAAGTAAAATTGTGCCTATCATTGCATATATCTTCATTTTGGATCAAATATTCATTTGTATATGTAATATTTTAATTTAAACTAAATACACACACACACACTTGAATGAATATCAGGCAAACACAAACATATACATGCAGATAGAGAGAGAGAGAGAGAAAGAGAATTGTTAAAAACTAAAACTTTGTACATAAAACGCCAATTGAAATGGAAATGAAATAAACAAACAGACAAGATATCAAATGAACTTTTATATAAATCTATAGCAAAGAATATATTATAGCAAAAATTCGGATTCAATCATCAAACAACCGAACAAAAAGAAAAACAAAACAAAAACCAGACACAATCATTCGATTCGAATCAATGTTGAATGCATGAATGAATGTTACACAATGATGATGGTCAGTCAATCAGTCAGTCAGTAAGCCAATTTTATATTTGAAAATGAATGAAAAAAAGTTAGACAATCTGAATTAATAGGAAATTTCTGGTTACGCTACAACGATATATAAACACATACACAGTCAATGAATAACTGGTTACCAATATTCCAGATAAACGAATGACCATTGAATGAATGGATTTCGGACAAGGACGAGTTTTCACACCCACACCATAAAGTAATTACTTGTTTTATAATAATAATCGGTGGAATAAATTGATATATGATTCCGGTATGATTTATAATAATGATGATTTTTATGATTAAACACCTATAAAAGAGCTTATAGCCAATCATACTAAATCGAATTCTATGTTTCCAAATTTGGAAACTAAAAAAAAAATAAAATTGGTCAATGATAAATATTACAGAAACATACCTCAACATAGGCAAAAGCTCGACCGGCTAACCAACAGCCAATGATAATGTTGATGATCATTATGATTTTCATATTGATTATTATGAATCTCATTGTTATTATTTAGTTATCGTTGGATTCGTTTTCAAATTAAATTAAATAATAATACTGGATCTCGTATCGTTTTTTTTGGATTGAAAATAAAAACAAGAACAATTTTTTTTATTTTTTTGGAAATTTGTATCTTATCACTTTTCGATGATAATAATGATGATGATGATGATATCGTGGGGATTATTGTTGATGATGATAATAATCAAAAGATTAGGTGTGTGTATGTGTTTTAGATATCAATCCAGATTAACGTCAACACAAAAAGGTGTGTATGTGATTGATGAAATAGATGATTTTGATGATGATGATGATTGGATCTTTTGTTTTTGTTTCTGTTTGGAATCAAATATGAGCAATACACACACCAGAATAATGTTTTCGTTAATAATTGTTGTTCGATGAAACAATCCAAAAAAGAAAGAAAAACCGAAACTTGATCAATTCATTTTTGATTATTAATATTCATTCAATTAATGATCAATAATGATCATCATTGGTTATGATAATAAACTGAATTTGATGATCATTGGTGTAATGATGATGATGGTGATGATCACTATGGATCCATAGAGCTCAATACGAAAAATTAATCAGAATTTTTCGAGAGTGCTAGCTGCAAACACACACTTTTTTAAGTGGGTGTCGGTGTTGTCATCAATATACAATCCATGATGATGATGATGATGATGGTGGTGGTGGTAGTAGCATTGATTAAAATTTCTGAAATCTATAGATATTAGATATATAGATCTGGTAGAGCATATCTGGTGCGTAACCCAAGATCATTTGTTGACCAAAGTTGAACTTAGTAAGTCCCTAGCAGAAAGATATACACACACAAACATATGAAATAAAACTTTGGCCACACATTTGGTGCTTGCTATATCGCTACACACCGCTATCAAACACATTCCAAAATATTCGTTTGATGACGACGATGGTCGTGGTGGCGGTTGGTTGGTTGGTTGGTTTGTTTGTTTGTTTGTTAGTTTTCAATGATCATGTCAAAGATGGTTTCAGTTTTTTTGCTTCTTTTTTTTCTTGGAAAAGCTATATAATATCTTGCTTGTTTGTTGAGCAGCTCTCTCCATATCTTTTTCTCTCAAATGATGATGATTCTCTTTCTCAATATTGAGAGGTATTCTATTTGGAGAAATAAAAATCCGTTTATTATCAACGTCGTCATGCTGCTACTCACTCTTCATTTTTTTTTTTTTTTTTTTTTTTTGATGTAAAAAACGGTACTCCGGTTCTATGTTTGATCAGTATCCTCCTCCTCTTTCTTAATTTTTAGTTTTTTTTTGAGAAGAAGTATTGCACATGCGTGTGAAAAATTTCAATAAAAAGCGCGCATAGTTCGAAAGGATCCATTGGAATATATCAAAAATAAAAACATTCGTAATCGATATGGTTTTCATTGCGTTTACGGTATATATATCTTTCTGTGTATGAAACCAGCGAGAAAAAAAAAGTCCAAAACATGGAGTAGCCGAAGTGGAATAGAATATCAAAAAATGGTCCTATGAGAAAGAATCCACTCGAGAGATAGAGAGAGTGAGAAACGGAATTTTCCCAATGGAACGCCCATTTTTTTTTTGTTGGATTTTGACTTTGTATTCTCTTTTTCGATAAATGAGTAATTTATGAATGTTTTGGAAAAAAATGACCGAAGAAAAATACTGAAAAAAACCTGAAAAAATTACCTTCGATAAAAATGAACGGAATGAATGAATGAATTGAAACAAAAATCGATGAACCGAGAAATAGGAAAAAAAATACCGGAACTTCATGTTAAACTAAAATCGAGAGGAAAAGAAAAATACAATGGATTCTGTGTTCTGTTTTCATATAACACTCGAGCACAGAGAATCCAACAGAACAGGATAGAGAGTTGTATACGGTTGGTTGGTCATTAGATCTTTATATGTTAACCGTAGTAATTGTCCGGCCGTATATATATGTGTGTGTGTGATGGATCACCATAATAAATGATTGAATAGATGATGATAGATTCTGTTGATGAATTCTAGTGAAAACACGAAATTAATAATAATGGGCCATATCATATATTGGGTTGATGGTAAAATGAAAATGGACCCAAAAAAAACCAGAAACAAATAAAAACGGTGTCAATATTGTTGTTGTTTTTGTTTCCTTTGTTCTATTATTATGATGATCTCAAGGTTTCTTTTTTTTCTCAATTTCATTTACTCGTCGTGATTGTCATAGTCATCATTGGTTGGAACAATTCATTGAATGAATTTAATTGCGAAAAAAAACCTTTAGGCCCTTTTTTCTGGCAGCTATTTTGTAATTCTGGTTTCTCTTTTTTGTTTTGATGGTGGTTATTGAATAGACCAAATAACCGGACCAACCAGCTACGGCTGCCGTCATGTCAGTTTTGTTTGTTGAGTATTCTAATTCATTTTGTTCATTTTTCCACTTGGTTGATTTCAACTCTTCGTTTTTTCTTCGAAAAATCATTATATTCATATATATTATCATTATTATTATTAATGAAAAAAAATCGAACCGAAAAAAATGATTTGGAAATGAAAATTGGATAAAAAGAAAAACCAGAAAAGGGCAAAGGATGTGCGTAACTGTGGAAGGAAAAACGACATGATAATAGTAACGATGGTGATGAAAAAAGGGAAAAAAGTTTCAAATTTTATAATTTGAAATTTTTTTTCCCTGATTACCATTGTATTCACACACACATAGACATATGGTCGATATAGATTCCGAGTTTTTTTTCCAAATTTCTAAAAATATAAAATTCCCGAAAAAAATATTTACCAGAAATTCACAAGTTTCAAAAAAATAAAAAAAATAAAATTTCCTTGTTGTTGAGTTAAATTCTTGAATTTCTATTCATAAACACACACACACACACACACACACTACTCTTTAACAACAACAACAACAACAGTAATTTTCTGATTGCATTCAAGAATTTTCTTTGAAATTCAAAATTTACATCCCCTTCATTTCCATCACCATCATCAAAATTTTACATAACAATGACAATAGATGTATATGCGTATGTAAACAACAAAAACAAGTAACAACCAGAATCGGTGATGATAACAAAAAGAAAAAAAAATTCCAGAATTTTTTTCTTTAGTTTCTTTATGGCTGTAAATCTGTATGGTGTGCATTTGTCGAACCTAAGAGAGAGACAACAACAACCGTGAGAAGAATTGACGCATACAGATGCAAAAGTGGAAAATCAATTTCATTCAAAAATTATAAAAAAAAAATTCTTCACAGGATTTATCATAAGACACTGATAACATTCATACAACACTACTATTTTATTTTATTTTTGGATAGATTGCCGTTATTTCGATAATGTTTTATATATTTCTGATAAAAATGAAAAATAAAACTTGAAATTTGAAACGAAAAACTTTTCTTATTTTTTTTGATAATATGATTCTAGTTATTATAAACGTTTGTTTGTTTGTTTGTTTGTTGATATATTCTCCAATTATTTTTTGCCATACCAGGACCAATTTGTTGTTTAAAACTATTTTATTCTTTTAAATTGGAAAAAATCATATATGATGAGTTTATCTTTGAGATTTGTTTGTGAGAAGTTTATTTGATGAATCATATTGATTCGGATGATCAAGAAACAAAACAAAACAAAAATTTTTTTTTTTTTTTTTTTTTTGATTAAATAAGATCATCATTATGTTGATTGTGTGTATGTAAAACAAGCAAATTCTATTATAAACTTTTTTTTTGCTGTTATAAATCTAAAAACACGACTAATGATGATGACGAAGATAACAAACATAGAACAAACATAGAAAATTTTTAACGATAATAAAAGATTAAGAATGATGGAAATAAAAAAAAATTGAAATTCTGAATTCCACACACACACACACGCACAGTGAATATAATCCAAATACACCATAGCAACAACACGAAAAAAAGTGGAAAAAATGGGAAAAACAAAATGTGGGCGTTGAATTATTCTTCTGGATCTTTTTGTCTCTATAAGTGAAAATAAATTTCAATGAAAATAAATAGATGTTTAATCCACAACAACAACAATAAAATTTGTTGAGAATAAAATTAATTTTCAATTTTTCTATAACTATAGGTTATTAATGTATTTCGATTGTTTTCCATTATTGATTGTTTGATCGTAGCAGTTTAGTGAAAATTAATTTTTTCCAATCAACAGATATATAAATTTCTGTAAATTCTTATTCCATATATCCAATGCCAGAATGTTAATACTGTTATCATTTTTGTTAACATTCGTTTGTTTTGCATTTACTAAAAGGCCAATTATTATACATAATGGTAACAACGTGACCAGTGATACTATGATAAGATTTCCATATAAACCATTATATGGCCTACCTGTTCGTTTAAATTGTCCTGATCATGTACGAAAAGAATTCAATGGATGTGAACTTTATGCTCGTGATGAATGGTCAATTTCCATTGATGAATATGTAAGATTATATCGCTATTGCACTTTCGATGGTCAATTAATATTTTTTTTTTTTGTTTCATAAAACAGTTTTATCCATCACGAAAATTTTGTTGTTTTGCATGGTTACAATTATCGTGTGAAATTATAGTGGCTAGTAAATGTCATCAAAAATACGCTATATTACTCTCACAACGAACGAAACAAATGTTTGATCCGATTTGTAATCCACGAGGTTATAGTCATGAAAGCATCCAATGTTGGTGGTCATCACGTACAGAAAGTTCTATAGTTATTAGCTTTGCCATTGCTTTGTCATTGTTAATTTGTTGTTTGATTGCAGTGTTAACATCGGATACACCTAATGCAAAATATAGTAGTGATTATTATGATGATTATTTTATGAGTACGAATAGTGTACTCGATGAAGGACGATTGGATTATAAATGGACACATGATTCATCCAGATTGTATGAATATCTTGGCCAATTACCGCCAATTCGACGAGGACGACAATCAGCAACATCATCATTATCGTCATTCGGATGGGAAAAGGTTCGACCTTATCAAAAACCTTTTATTACACAATCACAATTACCATCTATGAATGGTTTCGATACAACCCATTTTCCAATTAATTAATAGATTCCATTCATATATTTTTAAAGGAAAAAATTTCTCACATTTCACACCGTTATTCATTAATTAGATAATTATTAATTAAAAAACCATTTCATATGAATCCACTTTTTTTTACAATGAAAAATTAAACGTTATGAATTTTAAAAATAAAATCCAATTCTCATAGAATGCCATCTAGTGGCCATGATACTTTATATTGATAAATTTTTTTTTTTCAAAATGATGATTCTCATCAAAAATGAATCGAAATCGAAAATAAATATAAAAAATGATCATGATGATCATGGTCAGCTGTCTTTATTGTTGATGATGATCACGATGATGTTGGTGATGATAATGATGATGATAAATGTCCATAATTTTTGGTCAATAGTTCAAAACAATTGATGAAAAAAAAATACAATGAACTGAAATTTTTCTGTCAATTCATTCAAATAAATCAATCGATAAACAACGCGATTGAATTATAATTATAATTATGTTTTTTTAAAGTGTTAATTATTTCAATAGAAAAAATAATTCAAGAATAAAAATTCGATAATTTCAAAAAGGTAAACTATTTCATTTATCAAATTTAAAAATATATTTATGTTGACAACAATAAACAGTAGAGCTAGAGTAATAATAATCATTATGATTATTAGATAATATAATTATCATTATGATCACGCCTTACCCTTAATCATCATAATTATCTATATTCAAAAAGTTTTTTCTTCTTTGAAAAGTATTACCTCTTTTGCAACAAAAAAAAAAAATCTACCAATGACAACAACAGAAAAGAATTGGTGTTATATACAATTGACATTTTTTTTTTTTTTTTTTGGTCACAGGACATTGAATTAGATATCAATGGAAATACAAAATGTTTGTATGGCAGCAATTGAGTACGACCATCCAACCAACTAACCAACCAACCAACCATCTATTCATATTCAATGTGAAAGTCTACAATTCTTTTTTCTTCTACAATTTTTACCTTTATTATTCATTCATTCATTATATATTTGTTATAATTTTTTTTTCGTGATCATCATCATGGTTCATACAGTGTGGAAAAAAAGGGCAGATCATACTACTCTTATTCATATACAAAGATCTTACTCTTTCAAACAATGATGATGATGATGATGATGATGAGTAGAAAAAAAAATTCATATCGAAGTGAATGAATGTATGAAAATCCGTGGCCCGAACAACAACAACAAAAGAAACAAGCTGAATATCTAGTTTGATGATGATGAGTGTGAAGAGAAGAGGAAAAAAAAATACCAACCAACCAACTAACCTGAGATCCAACTTGAGAGAATGGAATTCATTCTTTTTCTATTTGATCATTCATTCATTTATTTTTAAAGTTTGTTTTCTATGGTGATGACGATTATGGTGGTGGTGGTGGTGGTGGGTGCAATTTCAATTGAATTTTTTTAGCATTATTAAATGAAATGAAACGTTTGTCGGTGTTTGTGCATTGAATTGAAGTTGATGGTTGGTGTTGACCAGGTTGTTGTTGTCCAATGATCATCATAGATATATATCCAACTTATTCACATACGTATATGTTTTGGGCCGTATAATTTTATTTTATTTTTTTTTCCTGTTGAAAAAAAACATATCACATCTGCTACTGACAAAATATTTTTGTTGTTGTTGTTGTTTTATTTCGTATATAATATAATATAATTGATATACTTGTTGCACACAAACACCTGGCCAAGTTGATTGTATATAATGTGTGTGTGTGTGTTCGTGTGTATGTAATAAAAACTACGACAAATGCAAAGACAAAGACAATGATAAACATCAAGATGGCCAAAATACAATGATGACTTTGATGTTAATATAATGATGGTGATGGAACAAAATTATTCGATGAAATCATTTCAAAAATTCGAATGAATCAATTCGAACGTTATATGTGAAATTTTTTTTGATTCTGTGTTTGTGAATTGTGATTGTTTATAATTTCTAATTAAAAAAAAAAATTCAAATTTAATAATTCAATCAAAACAGAAAATGAACATTATCAATCAATGAAAATGATGATGAGATGGTGTTGATCTCTGGTATGATGATGATGATTCTGATGATCATCGTCACCATCAAACCATCGAATGATCGAATATATTATTATTATTTCCAGAATGGAACAACGTAAACGTATTTACATATTTATAACATTTTTCATATGCACATCATGTCTTGCTTTATTAACATTATCATTGGCTACACATCGTTGGATTATAGCTCGTCCAATACGTTTAATTTCACTTAATTCATCAACAATATTTCAACTAAATGATTATGATGAACATACTGAGATTGAATTACCGAAAAAATTTCGTGGTTTTGTTTATTTTGGTCTATTTCAAGGCACAAAGGTACTCAACTATGGCCTAGGTGATCGTACAACAATTATTTGGTGTAAGTATGATCATTTGTATATCAATCAGAGTCCAGAGTGTGGTGGCCAAAGTCATGACTACAGATAATAATAACAATCATGTCTTGATCATGATGTTTCATCATTCTGATAAAGTCATTCGTTTGGTTCATCTCATTGCGTATCATTATCGATCGATTATAATAATTGCCATAATCATCGAATATGGTTTCAATGATCACGAACATTTGTATATCATCATCCTCATTGAATGAAAACTTTTTTTATCAAAATTCAAATTTTATAATGATGATTACTGCAGAACAAATGAATCATTACAATATGTGTTGGGATTTTTTTTCACTCTAAATAGAGAACAATGACGTTTTGTTCAAATATAAAATATATCTCATTATTATAATTTTCATTTTGAAGATGAATCGATTAGATTAAGTGAAAACGGTATTGTTGTTGTTCTTGCTAATTATTTTTTTCATTTTTTTTTTCGTTTGCACAGTAAAACAAGAAATGTTACGTAATCCAAATCTAATGTCATTTGCTCTATGGCTATTGACCATACTATCCGTTTCGATTGCCATGATATTCGGTCTGGTTGCTGCCATATTTTCCATTATAAATACAGTGATGACTCCTATCGAAGCCATTACGGGCGTACAAGGTTTATATCTATGGAATGCATTAGCAAGTAAGTTCGTATGTGTGGGGATGTTTAATGATGATGAAAAATCTCCTTGTTTGACATATCAATCGATCTATAAAATCAACGGTAGATCATAGATCATCATAAATCAAACCTTTCACACGAATTCTAAAGATTAATCATTGTTTTGATATTCTTTTTTTTATATCCATTTTACCTATATATTTGACCGGTTTTTTTTCATACACAGGTTTATTCTGTACATGTGCAGCAATCACGTGGCTAATACAATATCAAACCAGATTAATCAAAAATGTTATGACCGATGATGAACAACAGGATGGTTGGACATCATTGAATCGTACATCGTTAAGTTTTAGCTATTATGTCGTTATCATCGCTCTTGCACTTCATTTATTCAACATATTCATCATTTATTATGGTACGACAATGATCGACAACGTTACACAGCGATCGAATTGTGGCCGTAGTCGCCGTCGTTGTAGTAAAGATCGACGATCAAATCGAAATGATAAACATCCAGAAGGTTTAATCATGCTTTATTGATCATCATCATCATCGACAATCGATCAAATATTGAAATATTTTTCATTTTGTTTTTGTTGAATATTTTTTTTTTCACTCGAAATTTTTTTCCAATTCAATATGATTGAAACTCAATTTTTTTTTGTTGTAAATAATGGTTGAATTTTTTTCCACTTATCATCTTTATTAAGATATATTGCTTCACAAATCAATCAAAAAAAATAAATACTTTGAAAACTTTTTTTTTGTAAAGAATGATTAAGTCAATGGTCAAAAAAAAAATGTTGAAATATTTTAGAAAATTATAGCCAAAAAACAAAATGTTGAAAAAATTTCTTCCAATCAATCATCGATTGGTTGAAGAATCACAAAAAAAATTTAAAAAATGATATGTAAAAATGAATGAATGAGAATCAAAAAAAAAAGAAATGAACATAATCAAATTTATAAATTAAGATGATGAAGAAGTGGATGAATGAATCATTGAATTCAATATAAGAATATTTTTTCTTGTACTGCTAGTTTGTATATATGGCGGTGGGTTTTGTGAAAGTTTTAGTTTTTTTTCTCCACTGTCGCTTGTTATTAAATAAGTAGCGTATTGGTAAAGTTGAATTTGGATGGATAAGATCAATGCAAGTGAAAAAAAAAATATAATAATCCACTTAAAGACGTAGATTTCGTTTTCGTGTTGAATATTTATAATCTAAACTTTTACAAATTGTACGAAATTTTTTCAAATCTTCTTCGTGGTTTTTTGAATGCATAGGCTTATAGGCACATGGTTCACATAGATGCTACAATAGGATTAATTTGTAACAGAATCAAAGTTATTATTATTATTATTATTCAAAACGAAAACAAAAATACAAACCGAATAATGTTGAAAAAATTCCTTATAACCACCATCAAGTAGATAGATTTCTGGATAATGTAGTTTAGGATATACACGGCTATTTTTTACACGATCATTGTTACGAAGAAAACGGCATCTACAAATTGATTAAAAATTTCATTCAGGTAAAGTGAACAGACAGACAAACTTACAAGCTTGGACCACGTTCCGATGAGAATTCACAATGAAATATTAATATATCACGTTTATCATTGGCAGTTTTATCATCATCATCATCCTCATCATTGCTACTATCTTTGCTACCAGCTTCTTTTGGTTTTGTTTTAATAAAACGATTTAATATTTGTTCCTGTGTATAAAGATTAATCGCCATTTGTATATGACCACCATCATATTCATATGGATAACGGCAATCAATTATTGTAAATGAACGTATTTGATGTGAATATCGTTGATTCTGCATTAGTTCTGCTAATACATGACATGTAATTGAACGAAGATCTTGATGTTTTGAATTGGTCATCAATGGTAGCGCATATGTACGGCTAAAATCACCGATTAATGATGAATCATCTGATGATCTTTGTACGGCACGCATAATTGATGCATGATTTTCGCTAAAATATTTTTGTAACGGTACATTTGATGGACCACCACCATCGCACTTTACTGCATTTGTTAATGAAGATTTCATACATTTAGCTTTCGGTATTATATCATTCTCATCAAATGGTTTCAAAGACGATGATAATTGTTTCGTATTATTAAATTCTGGTGTCAATTCCAATGTCATATGTTGCTGATGAGAAAAATGTTTAGGCGTTGTACGTGGTGATATTTTATTCTCAATCGATGATAATATTAATGGACTTTTAAAATCATTTGAAGTTTGGTTGGAGAAACGAAATTCCTGAAAAGACATTTGATCTGTCTGTGGAAAAAAATGATAATCATAAATAGTGACATCATCATTGAAATCAATAAACAAACCTCATAATGATCGCCGCTATTTAAATCTGTGGAAAGACAACGACGAGAAAAATTTGTACGTTTTCGATTACGTACAACATTCAAACTATTTCTAGGTGTTTCCGTATCGGATACATTAAAATCTAGACGACATTTTGGTAATGTTACGGTGGTGGTGGTCGCCGTCGTTGTGATTTCATTATTGATCAATTCGGATACAGGTGATGGAATTTTAAATTCCGAAATTGATGAATTTTGATTCATTGAAAAATTCAATGTTTCTTGTATGAATTCATCGTCATCAAAATGATCATCATTACTTTGATTCAATTCGATACTCATCAGTGATTCATCCATTTTGTTGTTTGAATCGCTTTTGATTCAGAAACAATAAGGATTTCAAAATGAAAATGTGGCCGTAGAAAATTTATATTCGAAAATGGTGATTGTCGATGATCACACCACCATATAATCAACAACAACAACAACAATCAACAATCAATGACGACGACGATGATGACAAAAAAAAATTAAATTTTGATCAAATCGATCATCCAACAATTCAATGTCTGGCATACGTGAAATGAATGATTGTGGACCCAGTGTGTTCATTTAATCGCGGTAAAAAAGTGAACATTACGAAAAAAAACCAGAAAATTTTGGCGCTGCTTCAACGGCTATCAAACCAACAAAATATAATGCGTGTATGTTGTTTGGTAGTAGTTTGGCTTAAAGAAGAGACAAGTTTTAACTTTAAATTTTAACATTAATCTGGATCCACCTTTTTTGAAAATCATTCAAACACTACGTTACTTGGTGAGATTTTTACCGGATTAATATGTTTGATGATGATTTGATTGATGATGATTGATTGATTTTCAATATTGATGAAAATTTTAAATTTTAATTAAAATTCACAGAATAAATGAAATAAATTAATTGATTAAAAAATTTCATCGATTGTTGCCATTGTGGTAGAAATCATATTCAAATCGAATGTATTGTTTATATACGGGACTAGGAAATCAAATGTTTCGAAATCATCCGAATTAGATTCATTTTTTTTGTGGAACATTGTTTTTAAAACCACCTACCGTTTTGGAAATTGGATCAAATTATCGAGATTATTCGGTAGGATTTATGGCATCATCGCTGTATACAAGAAAAATCAACGTGATATTTGAGCGATAATGTGATCAAATCACGCAATCGCAATAAAATATAATACAGCTGTATTCATCAGAGTGAAGAATCATCATTGATCAATGTGAGAAAAAGATAATTTTTTTATCCATTTTTTTATATGCAAGTACAAATGCATCCAAGTGATATTTTGATTATTATAAACGAAGATAATTTTTGCCATTTGTTTATGTGATGGTGGTGGTTGGTGGTAAAATAATAATCAAAACGACTTAGAAGTTCGACCTCCTCCTTATATATTATACTATACTGCTATTTGTTTGCGAATTTGGTGTTGAATTTTTTCTGTTTCTATGAGACATTCATTTACAATCATCATTGATAATTGATAATTCACGGGCAAAATATATATGTGTTTGCTATAATAATCTGATAAAATACTGCCCTATTTTGAGTTTGATTTGTTTTTGTTTATTACACGCACACACGCTGATAATAATTGAATTAAATCGAAAAAATGGTCATACAAGTGAATAATATTCTTCGACAATTGTCAGGTAAATTTGATCTATATAACGGGTACATTCTTAATATTGATCGATTGACGATTGATTTTTATTTATTAATTTATTTATTCAGTGTCAAGATTAACATCAATCAAAACAAATTCATATATTAATCATCAGATTATACGTAATGATTATACATCCACACGTAATGCATTGAAAATTGGTTCACATACAAAAGTTATATGTCAAGGTTTTACCGGTAAACAAGGCACATTTCATTCAAAACAAGCTATTGAATATGGAACTAAAATGGTTGGTGGTGTATCGCCAAGTAAAGCTGGTCAAATTCATCTAGATTTACCCGTATTCAAAACGGTTAAAGAAGTATGTATTGACTTTTTGGATTTTAAAATTTTTAATTGAATTTTTATTTTTGATAATAAATTAGGCACGTGATAAAACAGGTGCCGATGCAACAGTCATCTATGTTCCTGCACCTGGAGCTGCATCCGCTATAATGGAAGCATTAGATGCTGAAATACCTTTAATCGTATGCATTACCGAAGGCATTCCTCAATTGGATATGGTTAAAGTTAAACATCGTTTAGTTAGACAAGATAAATCTCGTTTAATTGGTCCAAATTGTCCGGGTATTATTAAACCGGGTGAATGTAAAATCGGTATAATGCCTGGTCATATTCATACACCGGGGAAGATTGGTATTGTATCAAGATCTGGTACATTAACCTATGAGGCTGTACATCAAACAACCGAAGTTGGTCTTGGTCAATCACTTTGTGTTGGTATCGGTGGTGATCCATTCAATGGGACAGATTTTATTGATTGTCTGGAAATTTTCTTAAACGATCCAGAAACCAAAGGTTCGTTGTTATTAATTTTTAGAGACAATCGACAATAAAATTTTTTTTTAGGAATCATTTTGATCGGTGAAATTGGTGGTAACGCTGAAGAATTAGCAGCAGAATATCTGAAAAATAATAATTCCGGACCTAATGGTAAACCCGTTGTATCATTTATTGCCGGTTTAACAGCACCGCCTGGACGACGTATGGGTCATGCTGGAGCAATTATCGCCGGTGGTAAAGGTGGTGCACAGGATAAGATTGATGCATTAGAAAGTGCCGGTGTACGTGTGACAAGATCACCGGCACAGATGGGTTCATCATTATTGGAAGAGATGAAAAAACGTGGATTAGCTTAGAATCAGAATTTTACCTGAAAACTAATGATTACACTGGAAACAATTTAAAAAACAAATTTGTGAATTCGCCATCAAACTTTTTGTGTGAAACCCACACAGTTTCACGAATCTTTTTTTCGCTTGTTATCACTTGAAATTATTTGATTGATTAATAAACATGATTTTATCAGAATCAAAATCCAAGTGAAATTTATTGATAACATTTTCCTGTTTTTTTTTTTGGATAAAATTTATTTGTAATAATAATGAGTCAGAATTTCAAATTTTATAATTCATGATTTTTTTTGTTAGTTAATTTTTTTAAATTCTGTACGTTCCACTTTAACTTCATTACCGATCAATTGATAAACATAATTGACAACGGTAGTGGATTGTATATCCATCAATACAAAAGATGGAATGATATTATTTTCCAATGCCGAATAGGCACCGGTCGCTGATCCAGGATTAATGAAAAATTTTCCATCCTTTTCGAATGCATTGAATTTATGTGTATGACCGGTGATCAATATATCAACTTCAAGTTCACGTTGAATCATGGCTAAACTTTCATCATCACCCCATGGTACAATCTGATGACCATGACAAAGACCGATACTAAATTGACCGATTGTTACCACTTTTTTATCCGGATAATTTGTCTGTTTAAATTTAATAAAAAAAATTAAGCTTAAAACGAACACTTAATTTGACATACATCATCTAATTCTCCTTTGACAATATGAATATCGGTTGCCAATGTTTTTAGATAATCATAACATTCTTTTGTACAAAGATTACCCGTACAAAGAATATGTTGGATACGGCCAGGAATGAGAAGTTTTTTAAATTTACTTGGTAAACTATGTTTACGAAATGGAATATGAAAATCACCGATTACAAGTACGAGCTAAATGTTTGTTTTTTCAATAACAACAAAAAAATTATTTATAAAATAAACATGAATATAAAACAAATAATCAAATCGAACATACCATTCTGAATGAGATTATTATATTATTATCTTTTCACTATTGATTTTAAAGAATTATCAAAAACCAAAAAAGAGGTGTTTTCCAAATTATTCCAATATTCATCAATCATCAAATTAAAAATAATACCATTTGCAAAAAAAAAAATTATTTTGACACAAAATCACGAATTTCATGGTCACCGTCAAAAAGGACGTACCATGAAAAAACCAGTTCGTTATAATTGAAATTCCAAACATCAGATGACAGAACTAGTGCTCAAGTTGAATAATAAATAAAAAAATTTTACCCGCCATCGAAAGAGTGAAAGAAAACTATCGGATTTCCAACTATAAAAAATCCATTTATTGTATATAGAATTTGGACGGTTGCAGCAGTTGTTCATTTTTTTTCATTTATAAATTTCCGATTCTTGTATAGAGGTCATTGTGTGTGTGTGTGTGTGTGGATGCGAAATACGGAAGAGAATTTTTTTTTTTTTTTGGATCAATAGCAACAACAAAATTCTGGGTCTCAGTGATCTATTGTGTGTGTGTGTGTGTGTGCTTGTATAGCAGTGTAATTCCTTTTTTGATTCATCATGGGTGTGTCTCGATTGTGATTCAAAGAAAAATCATCATAATTGTATAATCTGGATAGCAAGCGTCTATGGTTGATGCTTTTTACTTGGGAAAATAATGCTTGGATGTACTGGTAGATGAGATTCTTCCTGGTTACAGGTTTTTACTATAAATCCTATCAAATTTATGACTTGTATCAAAAAAAAATGATATAATGTATCCATGATACAACTATTGATGTCATATTGATACCCACAATTATCAATATGATCCAAATGATGATGACAATGATATTAAAACCTTTTCTGGCAAAAAAAAAGAATGGATCAAACACAAACCACACACACATATCATTGATGTTAGTAAATGATGTAATGAAATTTTAGCTATGTGTTATCAAATGATGATAGAGTTGATTGGTCTTGTGGCTTTTTTATTATTATTTTTTGAGGTGATCGTCCGTTCATGCACCTGTCGTCCTATTGGCTGTAATTGTCTTTATGTATGGATAATGTTAATTGAATGAGAGTGAATAAAGGGGTGACAAGAATGACAGCCGTAATCGAATATGATAGACATAAACAGAGAGAGAGAAAGAGTTCGTTCACATCCGGTTGGTTCGGCGATTGGGTTCGTTGTTCTTTGAATGTGTGTGAAAACTAAAAGCGGAAGTAAATTTACCAGAACTTTGATTTTCACCATTATCATCATCAAGTTAATGAGACAACTAACTTCATCATCAACGATGATGATTAAATGAAATAACCATATGGAATGGAATGATTATCAATAATGACACACCATGACAACGATTGTGGGTGATGATGATGATGATGAGGGATGGGATTTGGGATGGTAAAAAAAAAGGAAGGAAAAAACTGGTTGGAAACTAATAATGTGTGTGTGTGTGTGTGTAAAGGATATCATCATCATCATCATCATCATCGATTGAACAACCGGGCAACCTCCAGGAAAAAAAACCCGACAATGATTATGCAAGAGAAAGATAGTGGTATGTATTCAATGTATTGAAAACGGATATAACGTTTTGTTATATGATGTGATTAACAATTGAATGAATTAAATGAAGAACCAGGTCGAAGACCAGTAAATTGAGAGTATAAATTGACAAGTTTTTTTTGAAACGGAGCATGTGCAAATTTTGTTTTTGTGTCCTTCTCCTCCTCTTTATTCTTCTTCTGTAGCAGGTATATATATAATATAATAATTTGTGTAACAGAAACAAAAAACAAAACAGACGATTTAAAAAGAGAATAGAATAGAGACAGAGTGAGAAAACAAAGATTTAAAAAATGATAGCAGCAAAAGTAAATGAATAAAATGTTAAACAAGCAAGGATGTTGATGATATACTGTGAGAAGGACGACGTATGTGGCCTAGTGTTCATTTATTTTTATGCTTCTACGATTCGAATGTTTTTGTCAATATTCGAATGGTGGTCGTTTGTTAGTTTTGTTCGTTTTTGGTCGTTTCCATTTCATCATCATCATCATCATCATTGTTTGTTGTTGTTGTTGTCTTCGTGGTTTCCAACAAAAACTTATTGAATAAAATTTGGTTTTTATGCTGCACCAAAAAAAAAACAAACACGAAGTTTTATACCACTACCTAGATATTGATGATAACCAAAAAAAAATAAAGAAAAAAAATCCAACTACATCTGCATGATCGGCAACGTCGTCGGTCGTCGTCGTCTTCAACAAAAAAAAAAGCTTCATTTCCACTGTTTTGGCGTCGACGTTCATCGTTTTTCTATTTTTGTTTTATGAACCTGATTCTAAACCATTGATCTCTCTGTCTCATGTGTGTGTATTGTGATTTTCAACAACAACAGAAAAAAAAAAATAATACAGCCCCATCGATTACCCCTTTGATTTCGTGTGTTTGTTCTGATTATATGATCCAATATATAAATCATTTCATTACTGTTGTATGAAAATAGGAAGAAAGAAAAAAGCGAAACCAGAAAAAAATCCATTTCGATTCTGATCATTCAGTTTGTGAATTGTGTGTAGTTATCTTCTAAACGTCCATGTGTGTTGGGTGTATCTTGGTGTATATGTATGATGCAGTGAAAAAAAAAATTTTTAGTTCCTTAATCCAAAATTAAATTTATTCACCATCCACACATGTATATTCACCCTGCTACCGAATTTTTTTCTTTTTGAATTTTTGATTCATTTTATTCAATGAAATCTGAGTGTATGTGTATGTTTACGTGATATATTCATCATTCATTCGGTTTATATCGTTGTTGTTGAGATCAAAATCCTTTGACAACAATAGTGTGTATCAGTAGTAGTCATCAGGTTCATTCATTCTTTATTCAACAACTACGACGACGATTATTATTATGTCGTAATTTAAATGTTGTGAATCTAAATCCAAATTGTAGTGTTGTGTTAAACAAACAAACAAAAAAATCATTCGTAGTTATCCACTCGCTGTGTTTGTGTGTACTAGGGTTGGTATATAAATCGGATGATGATAATCAAATAATCCATCATCTCTTTTTCATCTTTGGATTTATTCACTGTAAACAACAACAACAACAACAAAATGATCCATCATCAACCAACAAAAAACCATAAAATCGACTTTCAATGATTTATTTTTAAAAATTGATTGATTTTATCTCTCTTTGTGAAATAAACAATTTAATTTGTTGTTTTTTCTTCAAGCTATTTTTAGTTTTTTTTTGTCGATCGTCAATTGTGTAACAATTCATCATCAATATTGATTCCTAGTCATTGTAACGACAATTCGAATATCATCGCTCGTAACAATTATAATATCCGGATTAATTTTCATCTTTCAATTCATTAGACAACAACAACAACAAATCTCTACCTGATTATTTTCATCTATCTTAAAAAATTTGAGCTTTTCATCTCTGTTTTTTTTATACTCGAGAGCAAATTGAGATCATCATCATCATTAGATTTAAGTAATAATCGATTTACGATTTTTACAAATCGGTCATACTTTTTTCGAAACGTTTGAATATTGTCCATTCATATATGAAGAAAAAATCTGGATCAATTCATTTTTTTTTTTTGTGCACGATATGATGTTTGTCTCCAGTATTTTCGATTTGCATATTTGAAATGATACATAAAAATTTCATCATTTGTTCCATTATATTATATAGTTAACAACAAAATATTATCATCATCATTGACATCAATATTATATATTTTAGCATCGAACAATTGACAAAATATTTTTTATTTTTTTGATGTTAATCTGATGTGTCAATGTGTTACAACAACAACAAGAAAAATTTTTTAAAAATTGAATTGAACAATCTAGCATAAAAATTTTCTGATGAATAGATCATTGTCATGATGATGATGATGATGATGGAAATTAGCATTGATAATTGTATGTCTCATTCATCATTATTATTATTAATGATGATAATGTTGGATCATAAACATTATTGTCAACGACAACAACAAAAACAAGAACGACATCAACATCCAACTGTATTGGCCGTATCCTGAATAATAATTTTATAACCGGCCAAAGTTCATCTATATTGTGATTTAAAAAAAAATATATATAATTGACCGGAAATACATAACATATTTACTATTCTGTTGATATATCTATTTGTTTCCGATCTCATCATCATTTGTTTGATATACACGATAATTTAACCGGAACAAATTGATGGTGAGTAATAATAATAATACATTGAAAATACGTGGATGTTATATCCATTTTGCTTTTTCTTTAATTTTTATTTATATCGGATATTGTGTGTGTGTATGTATCCGTTGTTTCCATTATCAATACATCATGACAAAACAATGAATGGAGTAATGAATAATAATAATCTTCGGCCTCCGAGCTAATGGAACAGACACGGAACAATCACACACACACACACACTTGTGATGTTCCAGTAGCTTGATTTAGTCTTGTATCATCATCATGTATGATTTAATCGTCTGTTGCATCTATGTGTTTATAATGAAAATACATTTCTGAATTTCCTTCAATCAAAAATATATAAATGTACATATGGGGCGTTTGTGCATGTGTATGTGCGTGTGTGTTGTTGATTTTTCCCTCAAAAAAAATCAAATAATTGATATCCACAATAAGGAAACAAAAATGAATTGTTTATAATGAATTTCAATTAATATAAAGCCAACAACATTATTTTGATATTATGTTCATGTGTAACATCAAATATCGGTAAAGGTCGAAACCTTGGTTTTTTATTTAGTTGTCTATGTTTGATTTATTCAATTAATATTATCATTTTTCTCTCTCTCTTTTTCTGTTATTGTGACCATATTGATGATGATTGTCCTTCGGAACTACATCATCATGATAATCATCCATGATCATGATCATCATCTATATTGGATGATGGTTTATTTGGAAAAATATTTTAGTTGTTGTTATTGCAATGAACATTACCGATACAAGGATATACCATCCTTTTTTCCGTTGACCTCAACATATGGCCCCAATTCTTTCGTTTTTTCTTGTCTTGTTTGTATTATTGTCCATTGAATATTGTTTACGATCAAAAATGATGATAATCGTGGCTACAAGGACAAAAGAGTGTGTATATGTTTAGTTCAATGCAAAAGTTCACATGTTATACACACCATGGGTAGAGGTTATCCGGTCTCATTCTCTTATTATGGTTGTTGCTTGATAGGTTGTGGTTGTATATACGACGAGAGGATATGCCATCTGATCATGTAGTTCAGTGGTCTTGCAAGATTTTGGCTAGTTTTTTTTTGTGTGTAGCCAATATTGATGAGTGGTCTTTTTAAATGTTGAAAAAAGATTTTACATACCCTCACAACAAGACCCGATAGAGAGAGAGAGAAAGAAAGAAAAAGGTCCAAGACAACAAGTGAGTAGGCAAAACAGATGACCGCTGAAAATGAAACAAACCTTTTTTGCTGAGAGTGACTGGTGATCGACTATTTTTTTTTATTTGTTCGATTGTTCATCAACATCTGCGAAGAAATATAAATCTAAAAATTCTTATTATTCATTTCTTTGTTGTTATATGCTTGATTTGACCATATGGACCTAAAAGTAAATAAGTTTCTTTTATTTTTTTTTTTTTTTTTTTTTTTTGGTTTCGATTTAGCATCATACAGTGAATTATTGCTCAACTTTGTTTTTATAATAATTAATATAATATATTTTCTAGCAATTAAACAATTATTGCATCTGTTGATTTTTTGTTTTCATGTGAATAAAATTTTTCAGTATCTGCTTTATTGTATGAATCATCATCATCAATTCAATTCTTTTTATTTCTTCACATCTTTCAATCATTCATTCATGTATTGGATGTTTATCTTTGCTTGTTCTGGTTAGGGGTTGGTTTGATTATTTGTTGTTTTTTTTCTTTATTGAGAATATCATAGCATTCAACAATCATCTATCTGAATGATGAGAATTGAAATCTGATGATGACTTATGGTGTTGGTGGTGGTGGTGGTGGGTGGTTTCTTTAGAATTCATTTAATATGCCATCATCATATAACAACTGGAAAAAAATCATCTACACGAAACACAAACTAAACACACACACACATATATATAAATAAACATAAACGAATTGAATTGATTTTGATTTAAATCGACCATTTTATTTCTTGTTTTTTGTTTTCTTCTCCAATTCATTCAGCCATCAAAATAATACCCTCAAATAAAATTGGATTCAAATTCAATTGATGTATGATTCGCTTTTATGTATGTATATGCATGCATGTATTCATAGTAATTTTCCGCAATCTTTCAATATCATATACCATTTTTCTTTTGAAATGTGATGAAACATTCGAATTAAAATATGAAAAGAATGAAATGAATAATGAATTGAATGAATGAATGAGTGAGAGAACGACAGAAAAGTTTATATTCATCATAATAATAATAGTAATGTTTCGTTCAATGTTTTCCAAGTCATCATTATCATCATCATTCGATTTCAAAGTTTCATCAAAAAAAAGACGTCAAAGCTTCTTACGACGAAGACGACGACGACGACGAAATCAGAATGATAATGATGATGATGGTGGTGTTGGTGGATGTCGAAGTCTAGTTTCTATTTTTATTTTTCCCCTTTTCTCAAAATAAAATACAGGATCTCCAATGATGATGATGATGAAAATCGGAGTCAAGAAAAACTGAGGGGAAATAAGGTGTTTTTAGCAGTCAATTGTTCAATTTCGATCACATAAACAAACTCTTGGGTTTTAAGATTTAATTTGACTTTAGTTTAAGCCTGTTTTTTCTTTCTCTCTATATAGGTGACTGATTGGTAGTTTGATGATCAAGATTAACGATCAAGTCTGGGAGTATGTTTGTGTGCCAATAAAAAGTATCCTAAGTATTTTATTACCATACTCCTTTATTTCTAAAATTGAATCCAAAACAAATTCTCATCATTATCATCGTCGTCGTATTTTTTTTCTCTAATCACTATTCACAAATCAATCTAATTTCATCGTTCATCATCATCAATGTTTTCCATTTTGGATTGCATAATTACTTTTTTTTACTCTCATGATCTATATTTTTTAAAAGATCTATACGATTTTATTCGGCATTATCGTTTTCTTCCCACATGTTTTTTTTCACATCGTGTATGTGTATGTGTCAATTCTAATCGTGTCTTTCCTCATTTTTTTGCCTTTGAAAGGCCTGAATTTTTTCGATTGCTGGAGACAGGAATCTCAACGAATAAAATTCTTTTTTTTTCTATCTTAAGACACAGTTACGTAGACGTCATATGACGAATATTCTTCATATATGATACAAATAAAACGAACACAAAGAAAGAGAAGAAAAAATTGACATAATTATAATGTCACTAATCTATATTGTCCGTACCACCAGAGGTATTGAAATTGATTGAGTGAATGAATGAACATTTCAATTTTTTTAATGATTTTCTTGGCGTATTATTATTGTACTTGTAATTAATAATACTCTAAAATGCGACTATAAGACGCAATTATCAGATATTTTTTTTCTCATAAATAAAGTAACTATTATGCATAAGGCTATTTTTCAACTTTTTTTATAAAAAACGTCTCATAGTCGTGATTTTAGGGTATTTGTTTTTTGACTTACCCCCATTTTTCTTTTTTTTAGTCATTTTAAAATTCATCGGAAATGATTGTTTCAAAAAAAATTAATTTTTTAGTCATATTTTTTTCTTCGAATCTGTTTTTAAGGTCATTTAAGTTAAGCTTTTCATTTTAGCGTGAAAAATATGTTGTTGTTTATTTTGACCATCTTATATGGACAGGTGAATTCATACTTGTTGTTATTAATTAGTATTAAGATTTTATATGATGAATGAATGAATGGATAGTATTATGGGAGGTGAGGCATATACAGTAATACCCCGCTTAACGCTGCCCCGTTTAGCGCTGATTCGATATAACGCTGTACAATTACCCTACATTGCATTACATTGTTACATTGTATATGAAGGGTAAAAATGCATTATGTAAAGATAGCCCCGCTTAGCGCTGTTTCGCTTAACGCTCAGAATTTTTGGAACGTAACCCCCGCGTTAAGCGGGGTATTACTGTACATGTTAAATGTTTGTCTTTTTTTTACTATAGTTCGATTATCATCATCATTATTATTATTATCTATTTGATTTATTTTAGAGTGGAAGAAAAAATCAAAACAAATTTCCCACCTCATTCGATATCATTATAATACAATGACAATCCCTATTATTATACAACTAAATAATCACTAATAGGTCAATGGCATTGATAAAATGAAATGGTTGTATGTGTGTTGAAGGAGGGTTATTAACCATATCACATTTACCTGAATCTAAGTGATTATACATCATCTAAACGTTTTGCTAACGTATCATTTTGATTGTTTTTTTTTTGTCATGTCATGTTTTTTTTTGTTTTTTTTGTTTTGTTTGTTCGTATTAGTCATTCTCATTAGAATCCTCCTATGCTGTATGCTATATTTATTTAATAGAGAGATTTAAACGATTTACATTCAGCGAGATGTGATGTCCGTAGAATGTTCTCTTTTTCGTTTTTTATCATCTTTTCTTTGCCTTTTTGGGGTTGTTTTTTTTATTATATTTATATATTGCTTGCTCTCTCCCTCTCTATAGTGATATTATCCATGCAGGTTTATACTTGGGATATGTCATGAACATTCATTTTTTTCTTTCAATCTAAACTTTTATTTATTGGGAGAAAAATTGGAATATGGAGGCTAGATTGGCCTGTTGCCATGTGGCATTTGTTTGATAATAATAATGATCATTTTTCTTTCTCTCTTTTGATTGATATTGAGGTCAGCCTTATGATGAGAGAGTTGAAAAAAATAAATATTTTTCCATAAGAGATAGAGAGAGAGAGAGTTAAGATGTAAGAGATCAAACAAAAAAGAGAGCAAAATTTCGGTAAAATGGACAACAAATTTCTTAGTTTGATGGTTTATGATGATGATATTAACAAATCTCCGATATTGGACCATAGGCCATGAATGAATCCTGTTTTTTTTTTGGTTTCTGTTCTATATATTTTTTTGACTATTTTTTCTCCTCTATTTCTATATCGATCTTAATTGTATCAATGTGTATGGTGTCATGTATTTCATTTGATCTCGAATCAAGTTGTTGGTTGTTTTACATTTCGTTTCGCCCGAATAAATTAAATCAATTCTGACAGTTTTCAAATGTAAATGTATGTATTTATGTATGTGTGTGAAAAACTGTCTATATTTTCTATCGAAAATAATTATCCGTTATTTTTTCCGATGATGGTGGTTATATGTTGGTGTGTGTGAGAGACAGAGAGATTTCCCATTTGGTTTAAATATTGGAATTTCTGAAAAATTTATGGATTTTTCTTGTCCCATTCTCGTGAATAACAATTTTACAGCTTTATTCTTTGTTGTTTTAATTTATTCATTGGTTTTCATCATCATCATCATCATTATTTATCAATCGTTTGCATAACAACAATATTAATAATAATGATAATGATGATGTAATCTACATTTATTATAAAAGATGTGATGGTAAATCCAATATCATGGAATTTTGTCTGTATTTGTATCATACACATGATACTCCATTATATTCCATTCATTTGTTTGTGTTTTGTAACCACAATATTTGTCTCTTAACCATAATTATTCATTGAACAGAAAAAAATCATCATATCATATTATATTATATTACGACATACCAACGAAATAGAAGAAAAAACTTGTTTGTAGTTCGTTGTTGACCAATAACATGGATTCTTTCAGTATGATAATATACAGTAGCAAAATAATATGACGACAAAGTTAGCTCATATTACCCCAATTTTATAATGTCCGAAACATTCTTTATATTCTCAAGAGATTTTTTTCTTTTTTTATACAAAAGTTAATTTACCATAAAACGAGAGACTTAAAGAACGTCAGTAAGAGAGAAAAAAACAAGATGTCATTTTGAGCAACAGAAACATCCCGTTTTGAACATCTTGATCAGATATGACAAGGTAATATATAATGAATGGCACATACTGGCAGCTTTAACCATTCGAAAAAAAATATTGTGTCCGGATATTTTTGTTTTCTGTGCATTTATTTAACGAATGGGTGTATAAAATGAGCAAATGATATGTATAATAGCAAATTATATTTATATTTTTGTTCCAATAAAAAAAAATTTGACACTATGTTATTTTTGTCTCTCTCTCTCCCTCTCTTTTCAATGTTTCGGATCGATCAAAATGATCTGATGCAAAAGGTACATTTTAAGAATTACTATTAATATTAATTCTTGGTCGTCACATGGCTTCAATCGAACAAATTGATGATAATGATAATGATGTGTGTGTGTGTGTGCATCGTTATATAAAAATGACCCTAAAAATCGGTTTGCATTTGTATTATAAGATCATAATCTTGAATTTTCAATATTTTTTTTTATAAAAAACAAGATTCAAGACGAGATTATCATCTGATATTTATGATGTACACGCATACACACTCCTGTTAGGAATGAGTTAATTGAATGGATGAATTGAATAAAAATGGAAAGAAACTATTGAAAATAGAAAATTTTTTTTCCAATTCGATCGTTGAATTTTTGTTATTGTTATTTTGTTATTATTTCTGTTGTTCTGAATCGATTCATCATAATGACTTCATATCACTTTGAAACACACACACACACACACACACACATAGATTGAATTTTATTTTATTCAACTTTTTGATAATGGTAAAAACATTGAATTTTTTTCATTTTGAATAAAAGAAAAACACACAAATGAATTTTATGAGTTTAGGAAATAATAGTCAAAGTACTTTTTGTTTTGGTTTCAAATGAACGAATGAATAAAACGAAATGAATTACAGGTTCAGGGCAAAAAACAATAATTTTCGATTCTCAAATGTTGATCATGTCCTAGCCTTCAGGTTGTAGTGGTGGTAATTTTATTTTTTTTTACATTTATTTTTATTATCTTTTTCTCATCAATTTCCATCTATTTAGATTGATTAATTTTTTTCTTTTTTTCTCTTTTGATTAGGTCTCTACGAATTTTCTGTTAAAACGAAAACAATACTAATGTAATGAAGACAACGACGACGACAACAACAACAACAACAGCAACGCGACATTCAATTCCAAATAATAAGAATATTTTTTTGGCAAATTTTCGTCATCAAGTCATTGTTTTTTATTGTTCGTCGAATATATTGATATATTGTAACAATTTCATTTTTCATCAATATTTTCATTGTGTGTTAGTGTGTACTTGTGTTTGTCTATAATATATGTTAGTGTGTCACGATTGTTGTTGAAATCGATATCGACGATTCATTAACGAAACAAAGACGACAACTACAAAAAGAAACTTATTTCGATTATTCCGATATATTAAAAATCATCTAGAAAAAGACAACATATATAGAAACCAAGAAGAAATCTGAATATATATTGATTTTATTCATGAAAATATAACAAAAATAATCAAATAGAAATAATGCCACTATCTCGTACACGTTCATTGATTGCAAATATAAATGGCAGTACGCCAAATGAATCATTTCTACCACAGATAGGTTGTGAAAAAAGTTGTAATAATTTAAATGGCACATTAACAACCGGTAACAATATGTTATTACCACCAATAACAAAGACAACAACATTTTCGGGTTTCAAATTATCATCAACAAATGGTTTTGGTCAACCACCACCACCACAAACAATGACGGCAGCAACAAATAATAATGGTGGTGGTGGTGGTGATCATCATCATCATCATTCACATCATTCTCATCATCAACAATCTTGTAATGAACAACAACAACAACCACCGCCAACATCATCTACGACAAAATGGTCATATCAACAACATATTGATCAACAGAATGGTAGTGATATTGTTAGCTTACCAAGAGCTTCAGTTGGAAGCGGTAGTGGTGCAGCCACATCCGAAGCTAGTCCATCATCAGGTTCAACATCGAATGAAGAAACACCAAATGATTCAAAAACCATGATCAATGGTGGTGGTGGTTCAGCTAATGGATCACAGAATGGATCATCAGCTGCAAGTAATACAAGCAGTGTTTGTAAATTACCATCAAACAAAACGAAACCATTGGTCGTTACGCCTGAACAAGTGATGAAATTATATTCATATAAGCTAACACCATATGAACATCGTGAAATATTTAATTATTCTGAATTATATTTCATTGGTGCCAATGCCATCAAACGTATGGGTATTATTGGTGGTGCAAACAATAATGATTATGATGATGAACAAGGCTCATATATATTCGTTCCACATGATCATATTGCTTATCGTTATGAAATGCTCAAAGTGATTGGCAAAGGTAGCTTTGGCCAAGTGATCAAAGTTTATGATCATAAAACACAGCAACATGTTGCATTGAAAATTGTACGAAATGAAAAACGATTCCATCGACAAGCACAGGAAGAGATTAGAATATTACAACATCTGAAGAAGCAAGATAAAGATAATACAATGAATATAATACATATGTATGAACATTTTATATTCCGTAATCATATGTGCATTACGTTTGAACTGCTCAGTGTCAATCTTTATGAGCTTATCAAAAAGAATCATTTTCAAGGTTTCAGCATACAATTAATACGACGATTTGCTTATTCCATACTACGATGTTTAGAAGCTTTATATAATAATAAAATCATCCATTGCGATCTCAAACCCGAAAATGTTCTACTCAAACAACAAGGACGCAGTGGTATTAAAGTCATTGATTTTGGTTCATCATGTTTTGAACATCAGCGTATCTATACATATATTCAATCAAGATTTTATCGTGCACCAGAAGTTATTTTAGGTGCATCATATGGTATGCCAATCGACATGTGGAGTTTAGGATGTATATTGGCCGAATTAGCTACCGGTTATCCATTATTACCTGGTGAAAATGAAAATGATCAATTATCATGTATTATTGAATTATTGGGCATGCCACCACAGAAATTAATCGATGTTTCGAAAAGAGCCAAAATATTTTTCAATTCAAAAGGCTATCCACGTTATTGTTATACCAAAGTTCTTTCAGATGGTTCCGTATTGATCGAAGGTAGCCGTACACCACGTGGTAAAATGCGTGGTCCACCAGGCACAAAAAGCTGGTCAGTTGCATTGAAAGGCTGTGAAGATGAATGTTTTGTTGATTTCATTAAAAAATGTCTTGATTGGGATCCTCATACACGTATGACACCATATGCAGCATTACGTCATTCATGGCTTACTAGGCGACGTTTACCTCGTCTTCCACAAAATGGTGGTGAAAATGCTGCCAACAGTGTAAGCGAAACATCACCTGTGCATCATCATTCATCGTTACAGATTAATCAAGTAAATGGTACATCAGCCGTATCCTCAACAACGGCCACATCGGCGGCACAACTGAATGGCAATGTTCTTCATCCGCCAACAGCAGCGGCTGCCGCAGCCGTCAATTCCTATAGTCAACGTTATAATACAAATGATACAAACAATGTGACAGCAACAACTACAACAGTTACCAATGAAAACGGTAATCATACAACTAGTGGTGGTGGTTGTACAAATAATGGTACATTTTTGGCAAGAATCTGGGATCCAAGTAGTCCGGATCAAAAATCGGATAATTCAAATGCATTTAGTAAATATTACAAATCAACAACAAATAGTCTTGTTGGTGGTGGTGGTCAAACGAATGGCATTACTGGTGGTGGTGTAGCACAAACAGTAACAAAAGAGACATCAATATGGTCAACGACACATAAAGAAGCTATAACAACAAATTCAGGTGTTGTTGTCAATGGAAAAATGATAAATGGAAAAGATAAAGATGGATTATCCGTTGTCAATAATAGTAGTTCGGATGTACGAGCCCTATCAAATGACCTTTATTTATCACTCATTGGTCGTTCATATAATCGTTGAAAAAGAAATGAAAACAAATTGGATAATTTCTCCCTATCACATGAAAATGGATCATTTCCTATTCTCCACTTCTCATCATCATCTACCATCATCATAATTGTGATTGGGTGTGTGTTTGTCTGATTCAAACGAAGATTACAATAGAAATGAAATGAAATTGGACCATTGATATAAAAGTTGAAGAAAAATGAATGATGATGATGGCGATATACGAAGGACAAGTTTCATTTATTCATCTTTTTCATTCGCACACACACACACACACACACATTTCATGCATGACACAGAATTGAAAAACAAACAAAACATTATCACACTTACAACATGGCCATCAAACATCCATATATCGAAATTATATCACGCAATTCAAAATGATTGGTTCTTACCTGAATGATAAATTCGAGTTTGAATCGTATATCCACTAGTCGTATTAATTTTATGTAAACAACACATGTATTATTTCATTGAGAAAAAAATGAAATTCTTTTTTTCTGCATCAAAATTTTCTCTTTTGTCAAAATACATCCGACACACAAACACACACACACCGATTACCGAAACGTAAAACTGCCATTCAAGCCTCTTTGTTTCTGATTTGATCAATTACCAATGAATTCAAAAATTAATCTTCGTAATGCTAATCATCATCATCATCAAACACACATTTGTGATAGCTTTTTGTCTTTTCGATTAATTAATTTTAAATAATTCTGTATGTGCGTATATACACAGTGTTTAATTGACTGAGAACAACAACAATGACAAAGATGATAGAATTGTGGCCATTATCAATCGGATTTAAATCAATTATACAGCATCATTTTGATATAATAATTAATATTATTTTCTGGTTCAATTCAACGACATACCCAATGGATGGCTATTTCGAGAAAATATTTAATTAAAAATATTCTGACTGATTATTGTAACGACAAAATTTTTTTTTTGAAATTTATTTAATTTTTTCTTTCTGTTTCATTTATCAATCTATCACATCGAAAAAACAAAACAAAATACTAATGTAAAAAACATATTTAATACTACTCTACAATCTAATAGTGATATTATATTTCAAACACACATACAACATAAACGCCCACAAAAAATTAAACCAAGATTCTTGTCTCATCATTGTCATATTGTCATCATCAGCATCATGATCCAAGCATCTCAATTTTAATATTTTTAATCAATCATCGATATGAAAATATTCTCAGCATCTCAAATAAAACAATTCCATTTAAAATTCTTGCTTTGTTTATAAAAAAAACGACAGAAAAAATTAAGAATCATCTTAATTGTTGATCTGATTATCTTGGCGTAATTATATTGTCATCATTATCATTATCATCATCATCATCATTGCATCATCGCTTCTGAAACATCTTGATTCGCCTCTGCCTATATATTTTTTCTCATTTATTCTGCCATTATCATCGATTCTAACGAATATGACAATGAATACTCTCGTTTTCTCTCAATGTGTGTATGTTTGACATATTTCATTTCCATGGAAAAAAGTTCAAACATTCAGTACAGATATGAATTATAATAAATATTGACAAATTTTTCTTCGACCATCGAACACACAAACACACCTACGCCAGAAATGAATTTAAGAGAATATTTACGTTGAAATTGTTCTATAGTTATCATCCATTAACAAAGAAAATTGTAAAATATCAACATGACAAAAACAAAACAAAAAAAAATATAGACGACAACCTTTCTCTTTCATTTTGTTTGTTCATCTTATTTTGGAATTATTTTTCTTTTTTTCGAAATTTTCATTCCTACCTGCAAAAAAAAGAGGAGAAAAATGTTTTTCAGCAAATTTATAAGAATTTAGATTGAATGGCGAAACTATTGATGATCATATGGTAATCATATATGTGATATTTTTTTCTTTCTTTCAAAATCTTCCCATACGTGGAACATCATCATCATTATCATTTGCATCGATCTTTCAGAATTTTTTTTCTCATTCTTTACCGTTATTATTGATTGTTTTCAGTTATACACCGTTTGTTCATCGGTTTTTTCTCGGTTTGATTCCTCGAAATAAGATTTGTACATAATGATTGGATGGAACAAACATAAACATGGCAAATAGCATCTAATATATTCTGGTTTGATGAACTAGACGAAAATTTCTCTTCCAGAACGAATGGAATCAAATCGAAATGGCATAAATCAACAACACTCATGAATACACGGATTTATTCATTCAATTATTTCAAATATAACTTTGATTTTTTTCTCGGGATATTTTCTCCCATTCTCTCTCTCTCTCTCTCTCCTACTTTTCCACTTTCACTATCATCATCACCATTTTCACTATGGTAGTAATTTTCTTTTTGTTTTCTGATTGTCATCATAATTATTGTTGTTCTTGAAACAAGAAACTGAAAATAAAAAAAAATGTATAACATATGTCAATCTGAGGAACAAACACAAACATACATTATTGTTATTTGCTATTTTTGGAATAGATTTATTATCTAATTATGATGATAAAAAATAATGTGACAATGAAGAATAATAAATATACGATTCATAACAACAACCACAACAGGTTCAATGATCAAATTGCCAAAAATTATGATGAGTGGCCAGTATACCACCAATACGAATGAATAAACGATTACCACAATAATAACCGAATTTCTGATACACAAACACATACACCTAGAATTTAGTTACCATCATTTGTCTTATTTTTTTTATTCATGATAATTTGAAATGAATTGAGCAATTCTAGTGTTTTTTAAAATTTCTGTTGGGACTACATTTTATGTGTGTGTGTGTAATGATATAGCTAGTGAATTTTTTTTCAATTCTCTTTTCTCTTATTTTATCATTGTTTCAATTTTTATTTTGTCAATTTTATATAATCAAATTAATGTATGTGAACACTGTGGACAACCAGAATAGACTATTATATAGAATACATAGATTATTTTTTTGTCAAAAGTTTTCAATATTTGTTTTTTTTTCGTTTTTCTTGAATACACCGGATATTCTGAAAAATTGATCAAAAAGAACCTAAAATCAAACAAAGATTGACAATATAGCAACAAAGCAACAACGATAACGAAGATGATGATTACAATGAACAATATATTGGATCTAGAATCGATAAAATGCCCACTACTATCATCACAACCAGACCATCATTCATTTTCATTTGAATTTATTTTCTCTCTCTCTCTCTCTCTCTCTCTCTCTCTTTTCTGATGATGAACATTTACACAAAAAATTATTCTAATTATTATATCATTATAGATTCATAGAACAACAATTATACAACAACAACAACAATAACGACGGAAACAACAAATCATTTATTCATTCACAAGCATGATCACTACCAACTCTGTCGATTTCGTTTGTTTGTCGTCGTTTTTTTTTCTAAACAAAAAAAAATTGTGATTTTAAATTTTATCATCATTAATCTCATGTAATTTTTTTCGATTTTCACCAAATAATAATAATAAATAATAATAATCGATTATTTACCAAATATTTATAATGCATATAAATTCGATAATAATGATGATAAGGAATGAGGAAATCAATGTCGATCGATTGGATTGAATTGAATTAAATGTAGTGTTTCATTGTTTATTGTCGTCATAAGGTATGGTTGTAATGGGAATATTTATTACAACAATAATAAAAAAAATGTAATAAAGTATTTCGTTTTTTTTTCAAATTCATCATCATCAGTTTATTCATTTTGGATCAATCATCGATTATTCTCAATTATTCTTTCATTCTGTCATTGTTTCTGGAACGAACAGTTTGCTTTCGTTATTTGTTTTCTGTGTATTGTGGTGAATTTGATGACCCAATTTTTTTTGTTATATGTTTTTTTTTACTGGGGTAGTTGTACAATTTTTTTTTCTGGGCCATAATTCTTGAGAAATTATTCAATTCAATTGTATTCGTTATTCTTGAAATTTTTATCATCATCGTCATTATTGGATCATCGATGTCCTTACCATATTAATGGATCACTGGTTTTTTAGTGTGTGCGTGTGTGTGGGTGTATGTTTGTTTTTGTTTCTGTGTGTTCTATGTACCGCCTACGGCCGGATTAATTTAAGAGCTTTTTGACAATCGATTCGTGATTTTTTTTTTTGCTTTCAATCAAATATTTTGGTTTGAGAAATTTTCCTGTGAATCAATTTTTTTTAAATATAGACCAATTGTAACCGCGAATCGTAAACCGAAAAAGATTCTTAAAAACAATCTGATTAAAATGCCGAAATATCAAGTATTTTCATGAGAAAATTCTTTCTATCCAAGAATCTTGTGATTAAAAATAAAGGTCGTGAAACTCATGAAACATTGAATTTCGATAGAACTTATTATAAATGTATTTAGGTTTCGAAATCCAATCACTTTGTTTGAGGAAAAAACCAAGAGATTAGAACCAATAATGAGCAATGATCATGGCCTTTTTTCGTTATCATTACATGGACATAATCATTGTTTGTTATTTTAATGTTTGCCTGATTTCATCATTTTCATTTAATTTTGCATATTTAAATTTCAATATACTGGTGATAATGATGATGACAATGAATATTATGGTGACCATGGATAAATGACAATCATCGATCATGAATTTTTTTTCCGCTCTTTCTCTCTCTCTCTCTCTCTCTCTAATTTGATGATAATGAGAATGATGATGACTTTTGATTTTGATTGATTCCTGATATCAATTTTATGATCATGATCCATAGACTGGCGATGATGATTTATTGGCCGTGATGATTTGTCATAATCAGCAACCACCTAATGATTAGCATTTTTGATGTTTTGATCAATTCATCATTGATTGATAAAATCAATTTGATTTGAATCGAATCCATAAACAATCGATCAATTGATCAATCGAATGATCATCATGTAGGCACGCACGAGCATTCATTTCGTTTGTATGGCAATGAAAAAGAGAAAAAGATTATTATTATTTTTTTGGCAAAAAAAAATTTAAAATTTCCATTGCCAACAAATTTATTTGTATTTATTTATTTATAATGGATCATCATTTTCCGTTTGATTTTCAAATATGGGGGCGTTGTTTTTTACATTTGGCAGTGTTTTTGGTTTTCGTTTTCATTTTTTTCTGTTTTTGTTTTTTTTTTGTTTGTTTGTTTCTATTTGTTTTGTGGTTCTGCATTCTGTATATGATATAGTACCAGAATTGAAATTCAAGGCCTCACCATTATCATTGAAATTTCAATGATTTTTTGATTGGTTTGATTTTGATTTTAGCAAGTATTATGCATTTATTTGTTATAATATATATGTTCAACAGGCATAAATAGTTTTTCAACAAAATTGATCTAATTTTAGCTCAAAAAAATGAGAAATAAGGAAAGAAAAAACGGTTTTCATCATTTCTTATTTATTCATCTACCAGAAAAAAAATAATCATTGTCAGCTAATGTGAAACAAAATAGAATTACACCAGATCTTGATTTTTGACATGTAAAAAATTATAACCTAAAAAAATTAACAATGAAAGTAAAATTGTAGTTTAATTGAATGTAAATTCATTAAATAAATTGTCGGGAAAAAAATATATAAATCTGTCGGGTTAATATTTGTGAATTTCTGGATTTCTGTATATACAGAAAACTTGCCAGTGTTGATAAGCAAGATTCGAATCTATGTGTGTGTGTGTGTGTGTTTGCAGCAATATCAAGATCATCAAAAATTAAACACAAAAATCATGTGAATGGATTGAATTTAGCTAATTTTTTTTGTTGGATTAATTTAATTGGAAACAATTTTTTCTCTGGCTCAATCTTCGTCTGTTGAGTACATTTGAAATTATTTTTGGCTAAATTTTGCCAAAGTTTTATACTTTAGTATTTTTTTTTGCTTTTTCAGCATTTATGATTCTTTCGAAAAGCAAGAATCCTTTTATGATGTCGTTGTTGATGATAATGAAATAACCTTTGTTCTTGTTCATGTTGATTCAGGTTTCATCTTTTTTTTCACTGTTGTTGTCTGTGTTTATTGATGGAAATCTTCAAGGAAAATTAATTACACACTACATGCAAATTACATTGTTACATTTTTGTCAGTAGAATCGTTTTTCACACAAAATTTTAGTATCAAATTCTTTTTTTTTTGTTTTGTTTTGTTTTGCTTGTTTCAACAAAAGAATTATCATCAATGAATTACTTTATTGTCATTATTTCGAGTATAGTATTACTATTGTCACACATAATGGTTCATCATAATTGATGATTAATAAAATGAATTTGTATTGTTAATTTTTTTTTCTGTACGTCTTTCAACGTTATACAGAACAGAATTCTGTTTGATTAAAATTCAATTTAAATATTAAATCTATGTTGCTGTTATTGTCTATACTTGTCGATGTTGCTTAACATCAATCTAGGACTTATTCTTATTCTCTTTTTTTTGATGAATATTTGATGGTTTATTATGACGTTATATAGTAGTAGCAGTAGTTTGATTATGAACATATAATTGTTGATCTGGTTTTCTTTTTCATCAAGAAAATGAAGAAACAAATGATCAAAGCATAGAAAAATATTCAACTGTCAATTATATGTCTTGTCTTTTTTTTGGGTTTTTTTTTTGTTTACAATTCGAAATGATCTCTTGTGTTTTTCTGTGTGGATTCGGGTCGAATATTTTTCAAATTTTCTTTTCCAATATTCATAGAAGGTCTCTCTCTCTCTCTGTGTGTGTGTATCCAAATATATAACAACCAGAAAAGAAGAAACAAAAAAAACCATATGGATAATATCAAATTTGTTAATATGAATTGATATGATACAAACACTATCATCATTCTTATAACCACAAAACCTCATCATGCAAACTATTCATATGAATGAATGAATGAATGGAAAAAAATTTTATAAAAATACAACAACAAATTCTTATTAAAATTTAGTTAATTGTGCAAAATTTTTTGCAGATTTAATTTAAATGAAAGAATTTGTTATTTAACATGATATTCTTGTGATCATGATGATGATGATGATAATGTAAACTTCAAAACAAAAATGATTATTATATGATATTGATGTTATGAACAAGAAAATCAAACCAAACCAAATAAAAAAAAAATCAAATAAAAATTATAAAGCAAGCGAACAAGGGCGTGGCAAACTCATCATTGGAATGAATGAATTTCATCATCCAATTAAAAATAATGTAATGAGATATAATCTAATAATAGAATGAATTGATCGGATTTTCGTTTTTTTTTCTTTGCTATAGATCGAATTATGAACATATATCGTCGATTGAATACATAAACTAAAATAAAAATAAAATCATCCATTGATTCATTTTTGTGATGATAATATAAATTCATAATTTAATTCGTAGATATAAATATCGAAATCATCATCATTGGGGATGAAATTTTCTTTATTTTTTCTCTGTTTGACTACTACATTCACCATCAAAACAAACAAATACAGGAATTTCAATTTTATTATTATAAGTTAGTTCTAGTTTACATATTACATATATAATATGTATCTAATTGTCCTTGAAAGCCGTTATTTTTCTCTTTGCTCATTTGATTTAGTTTTTTTCCTTTTTCCTATTTTTCATATTATGTTATGGTGCTACTGATTTCATTTGATGAAATCAAAAAAAAATTGTGTTGGGAATAATGGGAAATTTGCAATTTAATTGTTTTTTTTGTGGATATTGTGTCGATTTGTTGTTTTTTTCTTCTCATTTGAGGCTTATGGCCAGTAAAAACGGCAAAAAAGTTTTGAAGAAAAAGAAATTATTTTGTTTGTTCAAGTGTGTCGGATAATTATTTAAACCAGGGGTCGGCAACCTTTTTCGGACAGCGGGCCATTTTCAAAATAAAATTTTTTATGTGGGCCGCACATTCAAATATAACTTAAATAGTGCTTTTATATCATATACGACAGGGATGGCAAACTTTTTTTGATGTCCGTGCCACAAATTCATAAAAATTCCTATTTAAATATGTAACGTGTCACAATAAAATTTCATTCGAAAATGGCAAATGTCCAAACTAACACGACCAGTTCAGAATCGAGAAAATGACAAATCCAACCTAACACGACCAATTCAGAATTCAAAATTGAGAAAATAACAAGTCCAAACTAACACGACCAGTTCAGAATCGAGAAAACAACAAATCCAACCTAACACGACCAGTTCAGAATTCAAAATTCAAAATCGAGAAAATAACAAGTCCAAACTAACACGACCAGTTCAGAATCGAGAAAACAACAAATCCAACCTAACACGACCAATTCAGAATTCAAAATTCAAAATCCAGAAAATAACAAATCCATACTAACACGACCAGTTCAGAATCGAGAAAACAACAAATCCAACCTAACACGACCAATTCAGAATTCAAAATTGAGAAAATAACAAGTCCAAACTAACACGACCAGTTCAGAATCGAGAAAATGACAAATCCAACCTAACACGACCAATTCAGAATTCAAAATTGAGAAAATAACAAGTCCAAACTAACACGACCAGTTCAGAATCGAGAAAACAACAAATCCAACCTAACACGACCAATTCAGAATTCAAAATTGAGAAAATAACAAGTCCAAACTAACACGACCAGTTCAGAATCGAGAAAACAACAAATCCAACCTAACACGACCAATTCAGAATTCAAAATTGAGAAAATAACAAGTCCAAACTAACACGACCAGTTCAGAATCGAGAAAACAACAAATCCAACCTAACACGACCAGTTCAGAATCGAGAAAATGACAAATCCAAACTAACACGGCCAGTTCAGAATCGAGAAAATAACAAGTTCCAACTAAAATGACCAGTTCAGAATCGAGAAAATAACAAGTCCAAATTAACACGGCCAGTTCAGAATCGAGAAAATAACAAGTCCAAACTAACATGACCAGTTCAAAATTCAAAATTCAAAAGTCCAAACTGAACCAAACTGAATTTGAATTATTATCGACTTTTACAACATTTTTTCGAATCAGATAAAATTTTTTTTGATGATCATTTGTTAATGTTATTCATTGTGTGGAAAATTACAACAACATATTCTGAAAATAAATATTTCCATCTTCAATGGCAGAACATTGGATACATATCGAATTAATTAAATGTAACAAACATTATTTAACTCTGAATCCTGGAAAACAGAATTCATCATTGAAAATAATTTTTAATAAATCTAAAAAACGGTATCGAAACCAACCAATTCTGGTAACTAGAATAACTAACCATCTGAACTGGTCGTGTTAGGCTGGACTTGTTATTTTCTCGATTTTCAATTTTGAATTCTGAACTGGCCGTGTTAGTTTGGACTTGTTATTTTCTCGATTCTGAACTGATCATGTTAGTATGGATTTGCCATTTTCTCGATTCTGAACTGGTCGTGTTAGTTTGGACTTGCCATTTTTTTGATTTTGAATTTTGAATTCTGAACTGGTCGTGTTAGTTTGGATTTGTTATTTTCTCGATTCTGAACTGGTTGTGTTAGTTTGGACTTGTTATTTTCTCAATTTTGAATTCTGAACTGGTCGTGTTAGTTTGGATTTGCCATTTTCTCGATTCTGAACTGATCGTGTTAGTTTGGATTTGCCATTTTATCGATTCTGAACTGATCGTGTTAGTTTGGATTTGCCATTTTCTCGATTCTGAACTGATCGTGTTAGTTTGGATTTGCGATTTTATCGATTCTGAACTGGTCGTGTTAGTTTGGATTTGCCATTTTCTCGATTCTGAACTGATCGTGTTAGTATGGATTTGCCATTTTCTCGATTCTGAACTGATCGTGTTAGTATGGATTTGCCATTTTCTCGATTCTGAACTGGTCGTGTTAGTTTGGATTTGCCATTTTCTCGATTTTGAATTTTGAATTCTGAACTGATCGTGTTAGTTTGGACTTGTCATTTTCACGATTCTGAACTGGTCGTGTTAGGCTGGACTTGTTATTTTCTCGATTTTGAATTTTGAATTCTAAACTGGTCGTGTTAGTTTGGTCTTGTCATTTTCTTGATTTTGAATTCTGAACTGGTCGTGTTAGTTTGGATTTGCCATTTTCTCGATTCTGAACTGATCGTGTTAGTTTGGATTTGCCATTTTCTCGATTCTGAACTGGTCGTGTTAGTTTGGATTTGCCATTTTCTCGATTCTGAACTGATCGTGTTAGTTTGGATTTGCCATTTTCTCGATTTTGAATTTTGAATTCTGAACTGATCGTGTTAGTTTGGACTTGTCATTTTCATGATTTTGAATTTTGAATTCTGAACTGGTCGTGTTAGTTGGGATTTGCCATTTTCTCGATTCTGAACTCTGAACTGATCGTGTTAGGTTGGATTTGTCATTTGTGATGTTGATTGTTGCAAATTTGTCGACACAATATTTTTTTAATTTAATATTTTTCCTAAAATTATGTTGGTGCTTTGGTGGGCCGCACAAAAAGTTGTAATGGGCCGCATGCGGCCCGCGGGCCGCAGGTTGCCGACCCCTGATTTAAACTGTCCATTTTATATTCTCTTTTTGTTTAAAAGTCGAATCGATCTTCGGTTAATTTGATGAATTTCATCTTCATTCTGGTTTGTTTGTTTATATAATTCTATGATTCCAGAATTATTCCTTTCTCTTTCACATCTTGTAGTTTTTGTTTGTTTGTTTTTTTTCAATGTACAGTTCACTTTTTTTTGTATCACCGATCCAAGGTTATCCATAACCAGTTTTTGTTTTCATTTAAAGAAGAAACTTTATAAAATAAAATAATAAAACTTGTGGATTAGACTGAAAAAAAATACGTACAGAAAATGTACAAGTACAAATGGGAATTTCAAAAAAAAAAAAAATAATAAGGGGAAGAGATAAATTTTCTGGACATTTATTCTTGAAAATGAAATTCTAGATGATTCTAGTGTATCAAATTTTGATGTTGATTGTTGTGTTTTTTTTGATAATGGTCTTGTTTTTTTTTGTTTGTTCCTTATCCACAAACACACACGCATATATAAGTTTCGTTTACTCAAATTTGTTTGTACGTTCATGGATTAATAAAATACATTTTGTACATCTATGAAAGGATCTCAAGAGTAGAACTAAAACTTCCATACAATGAAATAGAATAGTAAGAAAAAAATTCTGAAAACGATCGAATTGTATATATTCATGATATGGTTAAGGCTAATCAACTCATGATAAACAGCAGTATAACCATCTTTTCATAGCCCGGCGCAAATATTATGGCAGCTACAGTGGCTGCTACTATTTTTCTATTTATTTCGTCGTTGTTCAGTTCAGTTTAGTTTTTCGTTTTGTTATTTTGTGTGTGTGTGATTCGTTCTGGACTCTGGCATTGTCGATTGTGTTTTACAAGAGAAGACGAGAAAAATGAAACGGGAGCCACACAAGAACTAAAGAAAAGAGACGAGATTCCCAGAAAAAACTAGGTCATGCCAAAAAGTCGAATTCATATGAAATTGAAATTTAATGCAACAAAAACAACAACAAAAAAAGTCATAAGTGATGCTGCATCGGCGCGAACCGTATCATCATCATCATCATCATTTTGGTTTACAAACAAACAAACATAGAGAAATATTACATCTCAAATAGAGACATCCAGAATCTGTACGAATATTAACACTATTTCTACGGTTGTGGATAAAATGACCCATTTTGATTTTAACATTGAAATTTATCTAAAAGTATTATCATTTTCATTTTCATCATTATAAAATAAGCAAGCGGACAACTTTCTGACACGACCCATCCGGTCACACGAACAGTTTTTAGGCATCATAGTCAGTGCTAAATTTGCCTATGCTAATTTCCCATAGAAGTGCGTGTATCATCGTCGTCATCAATTTCGGTTTCATCATAATAATTATTCTGTTCATCATCTATACATTGTCATCATCATCATAGAAACAATTTTCATTATCATCTTGTCATGAAGATTGGATTTAGCTAGTTAAGAATACGATTAAGATTTACTGAAATTTTCATTTTCGTATGTCCATCCGTTTCGGAGACATCATCAAATGACCCCGTTTTGTAAAAATCGGTATATAAAATTGGAAAGTTGGTAAAGTGTGTATATGTGTGGTATTGGCATACAATACTGTTGGCTGGCCATAATGACACTACGACTAGGAAAAAAATACGAATCTTTTGTGAATTTCTGAATACAGGGCATCGCGCGAAGCAAAATGGTCGTTATGAAGTAAACAAAAATAAAGAACAAAAGTGTATGTGTGGAATATTTTGTGTATGCGTGTGTGTGTGATACATAAGAATCCAACAACTAAATGAATAAATTAAAGATGCCTAAAATTAAAATGTGTGTGTAAAACTAAATTTCATTAATTTATTTGATTGAAATTCAACAGCAAAAAAAAACATTATGAATGCCTTTTGTGTTTCTGTGGAGTCTTATTGAATTATTGTCAAAATCATTACGATTTCTCATGACAATGATTGTTCCAGAAACGGCTGAAATACTTATAAAGCTCAAAGATGCATACGCATAATCTATGTATATATATATAGGAAAAAAACTAGATCAATTCTGGAATTGTAGAGAACTATTCTTGATTCTTTTTTTGTTACAGGAATGAACACCAAATATTTATTGCAATAATTATGATTAGAATTAGAATTTAATTATAATCCAAAACAATTTTTTTTCAAAAGAATGTCATTGGATTTTTTTTTGTCAGATTAACAGTAGATAAAATGATTGGAGGAAAAGGGTGTGGAAGGCATTGTGATGATGATAATAATAATAATAATCATCATCATTCATTCATTCAAAAGCTCAGCCTTCATATCGCGAGCGAATAAAAGGCGAAAGGGGATGGAAACTTTTTGATTTTCATAATGAATTCGATTAAAATGAATTGATTGATGAATGAACGAATATCGATCAAGGACGGACTTTCTTTTCTTTTTTTGGTTGTCGGTCGTTGGCCATCATTTATGCCATCATCATCCTATTCGGTTGGATGGTTGGTTAGTCATATACAAAAATATCTATCTCTTCAATGAAAATATAGCTTGTTATGCAATTAAATAATATAAAAATAATATTTACTAAAATCCGACCACTACAACCAAATTATGATGACAACGAACAAAAACGAAAAACGATGAGATTCTCGTCAACACTGTTCATATGAGTTATAGAGAGCAAATAAAAAAAAATAGGCCACCCAAAGAAGAAAAAGAAAAGGAAAAAGAAGATGGAAAACACAACAACAAGAAAACCGTTATATTTCATTGAGAGCCATTCATTCCGAGCAAGTTTGTTCATTCATTCGTTCGTTCAATTTTTTCTGGTCGAATAGAGGATTTTAACCCAATTCCTAGATCCTGCATACATACACACCACATTCTCTCATTCATTTTCAAAATATTTATACGAGCGTTCAATGCGCTTGTGTTTTTCACCTAGAAAATTTGAATGAACTAAAGTAAATGCTAGTGAAAAAGGGAGAGAGAACATTGGAGAAATTCTGGCACACATATATGATAACTGTGTGTGTGTGTGTGCAATGATGATGAACACGTTGGAAGTCTATAGTTAGGTCACCTTTCCTTTGTAAAATTCAAAAAAGAAGAAGATCATCATCTTTAGTCTTTGTGAGATCATCATCATCATCATCATCATATTTATTATATCCGAAAGGTATCCGAAATGTATATATAGACAAAACAAAATTATTGTCATTATTACACTATATTTGAGTGTATATTTTTTTCTATACTTTTTAGATCGATCCATGATGGCCATGATGATGATGAGATCGAATTAAAGAATTTGGAACACATAAACATTGAATGATAAATTCAGGCCAAACAAAAATAAAAAATCGGCCATGGACATATTCTCATATGGTTCTTATTTGCAATCTTCCTCATCATCATCATCATCATCATTATCTTCAGGATGGATGGTGGTGGAACACCCCCTAAATAATAATATTATTCGACATGGTCTGGATCAAAAATAAAAATAGCCACCGTTGTTGTCGTTGGTAAGACTACGAGAGAACGCTACCGAAAATTAATGTTTAGACATTGAAAATGAGGGGGCATATAAATTAGAACAACGCACCGACTCTCTCTCTCTCTCACTTTTTTCCTGTTTCATGGATCATCATCTTCATCAACATCGTCAAATGGGACATTCATTAAAAAATGAGCTTTAAATGAGAAAATTTTGACAAACATGATAAGATGAAAATTCATTTAAAATATTTTTCTACTAAATTTAAAGATTGTCACCAAAATAAATTAATAAATACGGGAATTAATTATTCAAACTAGAGAGAGAGAGAGATAGAGAGATAATTTGACTTGAAAATTTGAAAATTCAAAAAAAAACAAAGAAAATTGTTTTTGTTTTTCATTTCAATTCATTTTATTATTTTTTAAAATGTGAAAATTAAGTAGAAAGAAATATAAGGCTATTTCTTGTCACATGATGTTTCCACCAAGCCAGTTATTTATTTTCCTTTTTTTTTATTATAATCACCAATCTTACGAAAAAACCGAATCAAAAGAATCTTGGTTAATAGTAATGATTGTAGTAGCTTTTTTTTCAATTTGTAATCAAGCCATAGTCATCACAATATGATGATGGAAAACACCCACACGAAAACGCCGAAAAAAAACAACTTTGACGGATATTCACCGTTATTCACTAGAGAAAAGTTTATATGTTGAATATTATGAACAAGATTAATAGATTCGTGGTAAATATATTCAAAACATAATTTCGTGTTTGTGTGTATGTGTGTGGGATTTTTGTTTTGTTTCGTTGTCGTCGTCATTGTTGTTTCAGATATAACCAACCACCACCATTCATCAAATTTTGAATATACTTTTGATCCATAGTATTCCCTCATGTATCAAATGAGAAGAAAAACAAAATTTCCATCCAGCCATACGTGTTGACATCATTTTTTTTTGCCGATAAACATCACTATATAACATAACAGTTCCATAAGTTCCATACAATCGATACTTTACGATAATTTTTTTCTCAGAATTTAGGAATGAATTTGATTAGGATTGTCCTGATATCGATTGTATCAACAATCGATCTTCAATTGAACGGATGCAAAATTTTTTGTCTCATGATTGTTGTTGTTGATAAGAATATAATATGTAGAATAAAAAAAGAGTTGAGTAAACAAAAAGCATCAGTAACATTTGAGTAAAGAATATCCGAATGCAAAAATGAATTAGTTAGTCAATATTTGATGGATGAGAAAAAAAACAAACAACTTGTTTTTGATTCCATGTATTTTTCATTCCAATGTTGTTGTTGTTGTTGCTGTTGTTGATGATGATGATGATGGAAACATCAACAATATTGGAACGAAAACTTTATCACATGAGCATCTTGATTACCACCATTTCAATCTTGAATCGGCGACAAACAACAGCATCTGGTTACAATTTTTTTTCCATGGAATTTTCTTTTGCGTATTGTTTTTGTTTTTTTTTTTTTTTTGATAATTTCCCGGAATCACTATTGAATGATCAAATGTCAGTATAACGGAAAAAAATATTCTTCCTGTCGGCTATTGAAATGTCATTATCCAAAGTAGCAACAATTATAATCAAGAAATGATTTTTAATGAAATCGAAAATTTAATTTCAGAAAGAAAGCTGTATGAAACAATAAAATATGTGGAACAAATGAAACAGATAGACAAATACAAAGTATTTAGTAATAGGAAACATTTTGTTGAAAAAAAACAAAAAACAATGAGATAATTGTGATGATAATTAGCGTTTCAAAATTATAATCATATTAATCATCATCATCATCATCATTATATAATGAGCAATGTATCAAGTAATGATTGACCTATTGAAAAGAAAAGGAAAGAAATCATTTATCTATTTGGCCTACCTATCGTGTACATTCATTTCATTGTGTTGTCGTCATCGACAGTCATCATAATCATCCAATGTAAACAGCCAAACTGACAGATATCGACAAAAAAAACGAAAAAATCAGACAAACATTTCTTTTTCTATGGTTTTACAAAAAAACCAGAATTCAAATCTAGAATATTCTTATCAACAATTAATAAATATAATTTTTTAATCAATAAAATAAAAAAGTGATTGAATGAAATTGTAGAAATGGAAACCGTTAAATGTCAAATAATTTAATGTGTGAAATTTTTTGGTTTTCATTAATTTCACAAGATTTTCTACATTGATAAAATGTGACAAAGTCAATAACAAACACAAAATGTCAAAACTTTTAAACGAATTATCGACAGATAGATTGAAACATATTTGGAATGATTTTTTTTCGTTTGTCGAACAAATATATTCTCTCAATGATGATTGCAAGTTAATGACAATGGTTCATTTTTGTTTGCCACATAATGTTTCATCATAATGACAATGATGATGATAGAACTGTACATGGTAGAATAGCCAAAATGATGAATATGAATTGTGCGCCAATAAAACCAATAGTATCGACAATCAAACCGGATAATGATGATAATAAAAGTTTACCAAATACTTCAATTGTTGACATTATTGTATATTGTGTTACACGTAATGATTTTCGTGACATTTGTTGTTGTTGACAAGTCATCATCATCAAGGTGAAGGTCATGGTTGTGATTATGCCACCGATAAAATGTATCATTAACAATGATATAATGCTTATATCTGTAAAAAAAAGAAAAAATGGTTACAATAAAAAAAATCAATAAAACAATTACAATGAGAATGGTTTAAATTTTGAATTTGGATCAATCAAAATAAATAAATAGACGAAAAAAAATTGTAATCGTAAATGTTTGAGTATTTCATAATCTATTATAAACCGGATGAAACACAAATGTTTAAAGTTTTTTTCACTTTTTCTCTATTCATTTCTTTGAAAAAATGATCTAATCAATCAATCAATCAAAATCTAAATCATACAAGATAATCTTTCCATCTAATCTATCTAAACAAATATATCGGTAAAAAAATATGTATGTATGTCAAGAAAATATACCTAAACAACCGTATCAATTTTGTGATAACAAACATTTTTTGTGTTATTTGATTTGTCATCACCATCATCATCATCATTGGTATCAATCAATAAATATTTGAATGATGATCCAAACCAAATGATGATGACAAATACAAAAATCAATATGATACTTACAATAAAATAATGAAGATGATGATGTTGAAAATTCGATAAAACCATGATAATGATTAATAGTAACAATAATAATTATAATCAATTTTAAACATAAGGGCAATAACCGTAATTTGATCAATTTATTTAGCCTTGTTTTTTTTTTTTTTTTTTTTTTTTTTTGATTGATGGATTTGATGATGACGATGATGATGATAGAATTGATGAATGAGAGAAGAGAAAAAACAGTAAAATTAGAAAGAATGATTAAAAAAAGTAAAGTAAAATTTTCTTTTTGTTGCTGTTGTTGTTGTTGTTGTTCTTGTTGGATTAGATAAATTTTCATCGAGTATTTTCGAATCTAGTTCGATTTTTAGTGTTGTGGTTTGGGCTTACATTTATAGATCATTTTTCTTCTATAGTTTTAAAGATTATCAATATAAAAGTGTGTGTGAGTGTGTGTGTGTTTATATTTTGTTCTGGTTGGTTTAGATTCGGAAAAAATAATTTTCCATAATTTTTACCATTTTTGTTATTTGATCTATATATTTTTTTTGCCGATGTATGTTTTTTAATGGCAAATTGATTTGTTTGTTTGTTTGTTTGATTTCACAAACACTCAACACAATACACACACACACACAAAAGTATGTTTTTCTGGTTTGGTGAACCCGAAAAAAATATTATATTAATAATCGTTACGTTTTGGTTGAATAGATTTTGAAATTTTTTCATATTTTTTTTTTGGTTTTGGTTTTGATGTGTATGTGTAGTATACTTACAATGATATGGATAATTTTGATGCCAACAATGATCCAAATATAGAACATAATATACCGATCGTACCATTCCAAAATGCTAATGATTGACTTGATATACCAATAAATTTTGCAAAAAATATTGGATATATTGTCATCGATCCAGATTCACCTAATTTATAGACAAATATAAATATATAGACACTAATCAATGTGGTTATTTGTGGCATTTGATATTGTTGACAATTGTCATGATTGAGTCTTTCAGAAGATTGTAGCCGATCATTTGATGATGATTCATTGAATCGATATCGAAATTTTGTTGGTGATTTTTGTTGTTGTTTTGACTGCAATGGATTCATTGTTGTTGTTGTTGTCAATTGATCATTTTGATTGATATTATTATTATCGATTATTGATAAATTTTTTGAATATTTATGAAATATAAATAGTACAATCGAATAAATCATTGTAAGCGTAGCGAATAATCCATTCCAATTGAATATGTTATATATCCAGAATAGAATACCGCTACCGAAAAATGCACCTAATTTATAGCCAACAATTTGGCCAGCATTACCAGCCATTATGCCGCGATGATTTGAATAGATTGTAACGGCTATAGCATCGACAGCAATATCCTTAATTTTTGGAAATTACTAAAATTTTATTCCAATTTAAATATATGATTTTTAACAAACCTGAAATGCAGAAAAAAAATTCAATAAAAATAATGCTGCAATAAATTGCCAAGTAATTTCATCGATACTATCATCATTGACCGTTGTATCGGGCCATATTGTATTATATGATGAAATGATAATTAAACCCAATAAACTCACTGTAATCCATTTGGTCGTGGTCAATGTCTTGTTTGATAATCGAGGAATTTACGAAAAAAATCAAATCAAATTAAAAAATTGATTAAAAAAAATTCTCATAGAAATTTTAAAAATTGAAATTCAAAAAAAAAATCAAATGTAAATAGAAAACATTGACCTTATCATGCATAAAAATTGAAAATAAATCACAGGGTATAATTGAAAACAAACATACAGAATTTCATAATAATATGGCTAAATTTAGCATCATTTTTTTTGATTCAATTTAAATAGCAAAAAAATGAATGTATCTTTCTCTCTCTCTCTCTCTGTTTCTGTCTCTCTCGATTTTACCTACGCACGTTCACGTAAACATCAACCAAACCCTGAATTTGTCTATTTATTCATTCAAAATTATATAATTATTATATTTCAATTCATGAATTATGTAATATATACCATATCGATCAATGGTGCAAACAATGGTTTCATTAGCCATGGTAATAATAATAACCGTATGAAACCAATTGTCGATGGTGAATGGCCTTTGATTATTAATAATAATGGTATCAGTTTATCTTGAAATCCATATGGAAATCCTTGTATAAAGTATAATAATCCCAAAAATATTGTACATTCAGTCAATGATAATTTCGTTGTTGTTGTCGTCGTCGTTCTTTGATTCGGTGATGATGGATTTGAATGTTTTTTACCATCACCATCATTAATGTATAGCCTATGAATGAAAAAATTGAAAAAAGCAAGAAAACAAATCAATCCTTTTGATCATAGAATTTTGAAGAATTCAGAATTCTTTCAAAAACATATATCCGATAACATTTAGTTAAAATTGACAAACAGAAAAAAACACACAAAAAATTATTCTTATGGATATGGACAACAGGGAAGGGAAAAAACAATAAATTCAAAACACTTGAATTCTGAATTTAAACGTTAAACACTAACCCAACATTACATAGGTTATTGGCCTTAATCGATGTAGGAATATTATAATGTATTCAACGCCTACATTATTATCATCAAAAACATTATTATAATTATATATGTTCTTGACCAATTCGATTGCAACGGACATTTTTTTTGAAATATCTTTGTAAAAATGAAAGAATTCGCGTAATGAAACCAATTTCCAACACAAAATGTAAGATGATTTGGAATTTTGTTTTGTTTTGTAAAGAATCAATGAACTCCTATACATTTTTTGTTGTTGTCGTTGTAAAAATACAAGAAAATTCCATTAAAATGATACGATGTTAAAATAAAATTCTGTTATCAATTATTTTACATTGAACATTCACAATCTAGTATTGTAAATTTTAGATAATACGAATGCAAACAATTAGGGGAAGAATGAATTCTTTAAATGATAGCCATTGAAATATGAATTGAGAATTTTTTATATTTGATATAATAATGAATTGAAAATAATAATAATAATGATGATGATAAAGGAAAAAAAGAAACGATAGGAAATCATCATTCATACAACGGTTATTGAACCTAAATAATTTTTTTTTTGACTTCTGGGTGTGAATAACCAGTAGAAACGAAAAGAAAAATCGGGGAAACAACGAAAACCACGAATGAATGAATGAATTCCCCGCTATTCAGCATTATATATCACACACACAACGGCAACAATAAAGATGATGATGATGATGATGATGATGATGGGCGCCGTCGCATTTGAAAAATCAAGATATATACAGTTGGCGCCATATGAACCAAGCGACCGACCGATCAACCAGTTTTTTTTCTTATTTAGAGACAAGCTTCGACCTAAAAACTTGGATTCCCCTTCCTTTATCATATCTTCTCATTACAACCACCACCACCACAACTTCAACCACTCCCTATAACCTACTACTACTACTACATTATTATCAACCGGGGATAGAGAGAATTGTCAAATGAATTTTCACAAAAAAAAAGAAATTCAATTTTGTACCAAATCAAATAGAAATGACCAGAAACAAAATGAAAACGATTTTTTTTTTACTGAAAAATTTTTTGCTAGATATAAAAATGATGTTGATGGCGATGATAACAATAAAAACAGCAGCCGTAGCAAAACAAAACCAGGAAATTATATTAATTTTGATGTGCTGATGATTATATTGCCATCATCATCGTTTTTTTTTCTTTGGGTAGTTCCGGGAGCAAAAATACTTTCCAAATAAATCTTAATCGTTATCGAATTGTTTTTCTTAGTTGATATATTTAGTTTATTCATAATATTTTGTGATGATAATTATTAATTGCCACCTCCTACCAGCAAATATCCATTTTTGGTAATGTTTGGAAATAAAAACAAACGAAATGAACGAAAAAAAAAATCAAGGAAGAAAATATGGAAAAGAAAATTTCGATTTTGTTCCATTCAAAGGGCAATAGCCCATAAAATAAAAATCCCATTATCCTCCATTATGTTCCATCGTGAACTTTGCCAATCATCAACTAATTGATAATTCGTTGAACTTTATACAGAATTTGGGTGTGTTGTCCTTTTCGTTTTTTTTGTTGTAACGGTATTTTTTTTTTTTTTGTTGCAAAGATCTAATAACCATAAATGGTTCCTGTGTGTGTGTGTATGTCATCCATTAGTGACAGAATATATTTGGAAGAATAAAAAACGACATACGAAAAAATAGTTGGTTACCATGGTTGGTGGTAAATACATTTAGGTATATTATGGCGTTTAATACACCTTGATGATTTGAATTTGAATTCAAGAATTTGGAAAAGAAAACTATTATTACCCCTTCGGATGGGTGACATATTAATGATGACGACATTAAAATTATTTTGTTTGTTCGTTCGGTCATATTATAATAATGGAAGTTCATCATCATCCACATTAGTGGGTGATATGATTTCCGTGAATTTTTTTTTCATTCCCATTAACGAACAGAACAGGCATACACCTGAGTTAATGTTTACAATGGTGGGGAGAGAAAGAAAATAAATTTTATATATACCGATTTGATATTGAACAGACAAACAAACAAACAAACGGAAAAAATAATATTTTCAACATTTGTTCAACATTTTACAAACCTCGAATATGAGATCCATCCATTATCATGATCATGATGATATAATCATATTTTTCTTTGTGGAAAAAAATGAACGACAATCATACTCATTTATTAATTCATGTGTAGAGAGGGCATATGGATTTGGACACGAAAATAAAAATGAAACAAAAAAAAATTTTGACGACAATAGAATTAGAGAGAAACAGAAATAGAGATCAAAGGTCAATGATACTTGATGCTAAATGATTGGAGGATAATTTATAAAACACATTTTCATGGAACATCATTAGCTAATAGAAATATTAAAAAAATAACATCTGCTTTTCGATTGATCATGAATGTGAATAGCCACCATTAATCGATCAAACGAACGAACGAGAATGATGATGATGATCATCATTGATTGATTGAATTTAAATCTGAATCTTTGAATGTTGAAATAAAGATCTTCATTACGAAAATAAAATCAATCAAAATCATGTGTGTATCCAATTAAAGGTTAATGTGTGTGTGTGTGTGGAAAAATGATTAAAAGAAATTGACAAAAAAAAGAACATTTTTTTCGAATGAAATAAATGTTTCCACAAGCATCACCAGGCGGCGACACCAGACGGAACAAAAAAAAACGAAAATTTTTTTCAAAATATTATTGAATTCTATAATTGAAATCAAGGTTGCGTGTACTCATCAATCAATCAATCGGCCATTCATATAATATGAATATCATTGATATTTACAAAGAAATCCGAAATAAAAGGTTTGGCCGAATCAATTTAGTTTGTTACACATAACCAAACGACATGTATGTCACAATTGATGTCAATGTGTCAAATGTCATTGAAATATATAAAGTTATGATTACAAAATCAAATGGAAATCGAGTAAAATATTTTTGAATATTTCTTACCTTTTTTTTCTTCGATTCATTGACATTCGACTAATGAAAGAAAATATCTTCAAAGGAATGATAAATGCAAGGTGGTTGTTTTTTTATTTGTCGAATTAACAAAGACAAGACAATAAATAGGACAAAAATACAACGATGAGTACAATGCGGTGAAACCAATAATAATAATCATTGTCAATTTGTCTGTTTTTGTGTTGTTGATGATCATCAACAACATCTTGAGAGAAATTGTAGAAAAACACAAAAAATTAAGGGGGAATTATTCGAAAAAAAACTAGTTGTAATATTTGAAAAAGTGAGAGAAATAAAATCCGTATCGTCATATGTGAACGTCATTTTCATAGGTGGGTTTTTTTTTCTTTCGGTCTCTCATTTTTTTTCTTTGGCTTTCTTTACCAATGGAATGTTAAAAGGATAAAATAAACAACGAGAGATTGACAGATGTTTGCCATTTTTTATTTAATGTTCAATGATCTTGAAATTTATTTTATTTGAAGTGTTTCAGTAACATAATTTATTTACAAATTTTTGTTTTTTTAATTGATTCTTGTATTTCATTTGGGTGGTAGTAGCATATTCTGCACACAAACAACAAACAAACAAACAATTTCTAAATTAACGGATTAAAAAAATTATTATCGTTTAAATAACACACACACCCATTTGTTTAATCCGTTTGTTCGTAAACCGATTCACGATTCCGATAAACGTTCCATTAGATTCTCTGTGATTATTCTCTTTCTCTCTCTCTCTCCGGGTAAGTGATTGTTGTTGTTGTTATTGTTTTGTCCACTTGAATCTAATAATCTTCATTTTCATTCTAGCTCATAATTTTTCTTTGTTGTTGTTATTGTTGTCAGCAATAATTGAATTGATGCGCACAAATTCGTGTTTGTAAATCATAAAATTTTGAAATCTTAAAAAATTTCAGAAATATATATAAAAAAAACATCATCATCATCGTTCACCGTTAAAAACAACGAAAAACATGTTTGCCATATTTCAACGTTTTTTAGATTGGCTACGAAGCCTTTTCTGGAAGGAAGAGCTTGAATTAACACTAGTCGGCCTACAGTATTCGGGCAAATCAACATTTGTCAGTGTAATTGCTGTATGTGTATATTTTCTGAAATTTTATAGTTTCATAAGAATTATTAATTGTTTTTCTTTCAATTTTTTTTGTATTCAATTTGTTGTTAGACTGGTCAATTTTCTGAAGATATGATACCAACGGTTGGGTTCAATATGAGAAAAGTGACGAAAGGAAATGTTTCTATTAAAATCTGGGATATAGGTGGACAGCCAAGATTTCGTTCAATGTGGGAAAAATATTGTCGTGGTGTACAAGCAATCATGTAAGATGTTTACAATGTTATAAATTCGATTGTAATTCAATGATAATTTTCTGTGACTTTTTTTCTTCAAAATCTATAAAAGCTATATGGTTGATGCAGCTGATCATAGTAAAATTGATGCATCAAAAACTGAACTACATGGATTATTATCTAAACCACAATTAGAAGGTATACCCGTATTAGTACTTGGCAATAAAAAAGATTTATCTGGAGCATTGGATGAAAAACAATTGATTGATCAAATGTATGTTTTATTATAAAATAAAATTGTGATAGAATTTCATTATTTTTTTTTGTTTTTACAAAACGCACAGGGATTTAGGATCGATTCCAGATCGTGAAATTTGTTGCTATTCAATATCCTGTAAAGATAAAACTAATATCGGTAAGAAACAAATAATGTTGATACGGTATTGATAATCAATGATTTTTTTTTGAATATTCCTTTTTTAGATATCACTTTACAATGGTTGATTAATCATTCAAAATCATCACGATGATTTATGGAATGAATGAAAAATTCATTCACGAAAACGATAAATGTTAACAAGTTGTTGTTGGTTCGATTTTGATTTTTTTTTTTTTGTAATTAATTTTTTTCTTCAACCTTTTATTTTCTTTGAAAGATCATAATGATGATCATTTGGCAAAATGATTAATTTTTTTTCTCCATTTCATCATCACTATTACCGTTTTTTTCTCATTAACATTGCCACCATGTTTGTGTGTGTGTGTTTTATCGATCAACGTCTTCGAAATATTTCAAATAAGTCAAACGAAAATGGAATTCAATTTTTTTTCGATTGAAATTACCGACAATTCACTGGCACAACCACACGTGTACCAATCAATGATAACCAATCAAAATATTATTGATTTGATGAATCGACAAAATGAAAACAAAACAAAAAACGATTAAATTATTTCTTAAATATTATACTGAATATTTGTTTCATGAAAAATAAAAATAAAAATTTCAATTTAATTTGACAATTTGTTCGCAATTCTTCAATCGATAAAATTGTTTGTTTTTTGTTTCTTTACAAAAACGGCTAACAATGATCATCTGTAATCTATTTTTTCTGGTGGATTCGATTTTGATAATCCTTTTTGGATAATATAAGCTGATAAGCTGATTAATTAATCTATTTTTTTTATTATTATTAAACATCGGAATTAATCGGATTGGCATTAATCCGTTAGTATCAGTATCGAGATTTTCGTTGCCAATAGTAATTATTTAAATTCAAATTCAAAATGGATGACTCATTGATTGTCTTTGATTATCATATCTTTCTTAGGAATATAATATTTAGGTTAGTAAGCGATTATCAACGATTGATTGAAATGAGATATAGCTGCTGCCAAATTTTTTTTTTCCTTTAATTTCTCATGTCATCCATTGGATTATTTGTATGTGAGATAATTTCGAAGCAATTGGCAACCGGAAACTCTCTCTCTCTCTCTCTTTTTCTCTTATTGTTGATTCATATATAAACATAAAAACTGATGCAATTGACAAAAAAAAACATCATTTCTTAAGGGGGATAGGAACTGTAGAGGGCGCAAAAAAAACGCATTTTTTGTTAAATGATTGCTCTTCAATGAAACGTCCGAAGTTTTTGAAACTTACTTATGTAATTATTTAGGGTCCCTAGAATAATTTAACATAAACAAAAAATAAAAAATATTTATACATCAATATGAAACAATCAGTTGAAAATCAGCTGTACAAAAAACATGGTCCGCGTGATATCTTAAGAACCGTAGCTCAGAATTTGATGAAATTTTCAGGAATTATGGACAGAATTAGCGGCTATCGTGAGTGACTAAATCATGGCTCACAACCGGATATTATGGCGGATATTAGCCTGAATGTGAAGAAAAAAACTGTTAATTTTTCAACCCTAAGTTTCAATTGGTCCAAAAATGCCCTTCTCCTTGGAGATATATAACGATTTAGTCACTCACGATAACCACTAATCCTGTCCATAATTCCCGAAAATTTCATCAAATTCCGAGCTACGGTTCTTAAGATATCACGCCGACCATGCTTTTTGAACAGCTGATTTTCAACTGATTGTTTCATATTGATGTATAAATATTTTTTATTTTTTGTTTATGTTAAATTATTCTAGGACTCCAAAATAATTAAATAGGTAAATTTCAAAAATTTCGGACGTTTCATTAAAGAGCAATCATTTAACAAAAAATGTGTTTTTTTTGCGCCCTCTATACTTCCTATCCCCCTTAAATTGTGAAATGTGGTTTTTTCTCGAGGCATCCACTACACATCGAATTATTTGCATCATTCATGATGGTATGATATCATAATGATGACTCATATCAAATAAAATTCGATTAGAACATCATTAACAATATATTCGAAATTCAAACATCAACATCAATATCATAACATCACAACAACAACAACAAGGGTGGATATCCAAACACTTTTTTTTCATTAAGGGTGTTGGATATAATTTTGATTTGCGCAAGCGCTTATTTTCATTTTTTATTTAAAAAGAAAGGTGTAGCCAAAATCCAATGAAGGTGTGTGTTGATGGATACCTCAACAACAACAGCTACAATTGATGGAAAAAAATACTTGAATAGAATGCTTCTGCTTTTTTGCATCTTTCGATACAATTCAATATCCGTCAGAAAAAAAGAAGATCACTTAAAGGATCCTATCAGATGTGCTAGTAGTAGAATCCATATATCTGTTATGTATCGTAAATAGCTACTACTTCTACAGCGATTTGTAGCCAGCAATTTATAATTTCTTTCATTTTTTTTTTGGTCCTGTCAGTCACAGCACAATCCAGTTTGCCGCCCTTAGTCATTTCATTGAACAATTGAATTCAGTGTGTGTGTGTGTGCGTGTGTGTGCATTGAAAAAATTCGAATCCCGATAATACCCACCAACTACTAACCGATGATACCACAGTTTGATATATTTTCTCGTTTTTTTTTGTATTGAACAAAAAAGTTCACTGTATATAACACACTTGATGAAGATGACCTAGCTCTAAGCAATAACTCGAAAGAGATTTTCTTTCTGTTTTTGAATCCACCATATATACCGAACCGAAGTGAACCGACAACAACAACGAGAATAAAACATTTGATGATCGGCACTGTGTGTGATTTGGTAAGTGGTACATTTTTTCCATATTACCGAAGCAGCTGCTGAATGGTTTCTATTGAAAAATTTTTTTTTGTGCTCTATATTTTTTGTTTATTATAAATGAAAACGGTCGATCTTGACCATTTGATTTCATCGAATGTTTGACCACGTTTAACAACGGTCAACAATATCTTTAGTGGCAATTTTGTGCTTGGAAAAAAAATCCATTGACCATCGCTCAAAATATTTACAGCTGTTCCAAGAAGTAGAAAAAAAATTTAAAAGAAAAAATTCTTCGACAACGATAACAACTCAACAAAGATTGACTCATTGAAGAACATTGCCATCAATTTCACCTGAATGTTGTAAATTGAAAATACACCTGGTATGTTTGTTTATTAAGTGTTTATTATTTATATCAACAACAACAACAACACACAACATTGGACAATTGATAATGATGATGATGATTGAAAATGAATTCGAATTTCTAAAAAAAGTGTTCCTGCATTTCATTTCAACAGTTATTATTATATTCGGACACCGCCCGAAATAAAATTGCGGTTTCTTTTTCATTTTTTTTGTCTCTCTACCCGAATAAAAAAAATCATGATGACCCGTTTTTTTTATTGATTTTAATTTTGTTTGTTTTGTTTTTTGTTTTCATTCAGTTCATTTTGATGATCATTATTTGATTGATTGATCGATTTTTTTTTTTTTTTTGAAGATTTTGAATGAAACAAGTTTTCTTCAAATTTTTTTCCTCTATTTTTCAATGTTTGATTGATTGATTGGAATTCACTATAGAACAAATAGTACCTGTTATCAAAGTATTGATTAAAGTATAGTGATTCGGTCAATTCACTCATTCTTATTTTGAATTCAATGTGGGTGTCCATCATTCGTTCATCATCATCATCATCATCATATATATTTATGACAGCTAGTCTTTAATAATCATCATTTTTAAATTCATTTAAATTCAATTCTTACATATATTTGGTAAGTGTATGTATGTGATTGTGATTCAAATATCGGGTTGTCAGTCATCATTATCATTTTTTTTCTTTGCGAAATATAATTGATTAAATCCAATCCAATCCAATAATAATAATTATAATGTCGAATATAATATAATTCGAATATTGTGGACATAGAATCGAATTTTCGAATGTTTTTATACAGAAGATAGTCAAAATAGTCAGTATTTTTTCGATTTATTCGAACATCACGGTCATCATTATTGATAGTTTATGCACACTTGTTGATATAATAGTTATGCTTCTATCTATACACATGATCACCGATCATTTTATATCTATTCTTTTCGCAAAAAAAAACCTAAAATTGAATGTTGGAATGCATGATTTTGTTCGTTACTTCGTGAAATAATTCGTCACGAATCATCATCGTTTTTTCGAGGTCAAAAATTAACTTGCTTTATTGAATTTTTTTTTCTTCAATAACCTTCAATAACAAGGAATTGATTGAGTTTTATTATTATTATTTTCACCTTTTTTTTATCTGTATTTGTATATTCAGAACCATACCCACGCTGTTTTTCCGGTATGTGGAAAATATGATGATGACAATCCTTTTTTTTATTTTATTATTTTATGTGTTTTGAATTTTCGGTTTGTCATAAATTGGTTTTTCTTTATATATTCGGATTAATCTTCATCAATCTTTTCTACATGATGATTTATGGATGTATCTGTCGGGATAAAAATTTTATTTTTCAAGGTGTATGAAAAAGAATATTATAGTTTGTTGTGTTACCATAGATGTTGTTAAAGTTATATAACATACACACACCGGATCAAATCATCCCAATTATTATTACCATAATACCGGTTATTGTGCATAAGTGTGTAAGTGATAGAACCTAGCCATTTTTGATGATTATGATGGCGCCATATCCATAATGATAATGATGATAATAAAGCATTATTCTTTTGTTTCTTGGTTCATTGGTTCGTCTGTTTGATTATCATTATCATATAATATATGAATGTGGTCATTTATTTTTTTCCCGCTATCTCTCTCTCTCTCTCTATCCGATTTACGGTGTTTCGAAAGTTCATCGGTCAATATAGGTCATCATCATATATATGATATATATTGGGTAAAGAAGAAAGAAAAAAATTCCGAATTTTCTTCAGAAATTATACAATCCAACTTTGAATGTGAAGAAAATTTTAAGTTTTTTTTCATTCTTTCTTTATCGCTTTCTTTACCCATGTTGTTCTTTTTGAAGATCATTTTTTTTTTACTGATAATTTGAATATTTTGTTTTTTTTTTGAAAAGAAGTTTTTAAAAAACTAGTTTTTAATGCGAAAAATTTTATGAATGAAAAAAATGACCATGAAATCATTTTTAGATCTAGTGAGAATATCCTATCATTTTTTTTAAATTTGAAATGTTAATGACAATTAATGACAATGATGATGGATTGATCGATGGTTTTTTTTATCATCATTATTAGCATCATTTTTGAGTGAGAAAACTGATTGATGTGAAATTGTCATAAATCATGGCCATTTTGATGAATAATGTGAAAGAAGGAAAAAATCATTTGTTTATCTTGATTGCCCATTCAAAAGGTTTTTAGATATCAGAATTTTTTTTTTTGGTTTGTTTGCTTGGTCATTTGGATGACCTTTTCTGATAACTCGATTATTTTGATAATCGTCTGTTTTCCCGTAAATATTTTGTTTATCCATTGTATATTTTTTTTTTTTTTTTTTTTGATTTTTTCGATTCGATTTATTCTAATTGTTTTGGTTAACAAGATCGATCATGTCAGCAGTTTAGTTCAAACATCGACAAAGTTTGTCGACAACAACAAGTACAATTGTACTGAAAATGAAAATTTCAACTTTGCCATTTCATTTCATTTTTGAACAGAATCAACAATGAAATGGAATTGAAAAAGAGAAATTGTTCAATTAAAACAAATATTTATTTTAAATTTTTTTTTCAACATCACCATATGTGTATGGATGATGTTGATCGATCGGAAATTGATCAATTATTGAATGAACAATGTGTGTTTGTGTGTGTGTTTGTATCCAATTGATCAATTTGTAACAAGATTATTGATCAGTGATTTGTGATTGATTGTTAACATAACGAAATCAAAAGAAAATTTTTTTTTATTATAAATACAATCTTTTTACACATGCGTGCATGCACATTAAATAAATTTTTATTTTTTCAATAGAATGTTGAAATTTGAATTGGATTGAGAATATGAATGTTTCCACTGACATTTCCAGACCACATATCAACAGATATTATTAAACTAATGTTTGGTTATGAAAAACATGAAAACATAACAAAAAAAAATTGTTGTGGTTATTCTGAATTTAATTTTGTTCAACTATTATGAATATATGTGGGGATGTTTGTGTTTGTGTAATAATTGCATATAGCTTTAGAGTATAAATATTTTTTTTTTTTTTTTTTTGGTACCAAATAATCCAAATTTTCGGTTACAAATTTTGTTTTTCTTTTCATTAATGATTGCCTTGTGTATGTTTTGTTTGATTTATAGATTGTTGCCCTTGGTCACAGCATCAATATTATGGCTGTTGTTGTTGCCTTTGCATTTCAATTTGATGATGATGATGATTATTATATCACACATCATCATATTGCTAACACCATTTTTTTTTCTATTAAACTGCAACGATTCAATTGAGGGTAATTTTATTTTATATTTGAGAAAAAAAAATCATTGATCATCATAAATGAAATGTTTGATTTTGCCTTTAGTAATATTTGCTCTTGTGGTGGCAGAAAAAAACTACTCATAATAGTTTGGATCCAATATTATTTCCTTTGATTGATTGCATGTTGTTTGCTTATTTTTTTTGGATTTTAGTTTTTTTTTTGATTTACTGTTTATAATTCAAGGCAATTCATGATCAATGAATGATGATATGACCCAAATATGAAACGTGATCACTTATTACACTTATTTATATTATCTTTGACTTCATTCAGTTTGTTCGAATATAATTAAGGGAACAAGCCATTTTCTACATTTTTGTTTTCAGGATTTTTGTTTTTCGTGGTTTTTGTTTTCGGTGTTTTGATCTACAACCAAAAATAAAGAAAAAAACAAATCCATTGTGTTTTTGATTGCCTGTTAAATCTTTTTTATATTATTTTTCGATCATCATTCTTCTTTTGATTTAAGAGCTTGTTGATGTTTTCGTTTCTTTCCACATGGCCTTTTTTCCATTCATTCGTTTGACGACCACCACGCATAGTTCGACAATGAAGATGATGATGATGAAGGTGGTATGGTTAGTTTCTGGATTTTTATTTTATTTTTTCTTATTACTAAAAACCAGTTTCGATGATCATCATTTTTCGACGTTTAGTGATTTTTTTTTCGTTAAACAACAGGTACAACAATTCTGTGTGTAGTACCACCTTTTTTCAGGTAAAACTTGTGTAATTTTTTTTCCTTTTGATTTTGATTTTTGATCAAACAAACATTAAAGATATTATGTAGAAAATTCAATTTGTAGAAGAACAGGAAAAAAATTCTTTACTTAATATTGAATAATCCTTTTGTTGTTGTTGTTTGGGTTCGATCGATTTGATGATTTGCTAGATGAATGAATGAATGAATACCATTGATATCATCATCATCATCATTGTCGATCATTCAGGTGTGATGAATAATTTTAAATTTAAAAAAAAAATTATTTTTTGTTTTGTCTGTCTGCATTTGTCGGTTGTCAATTTTTTTTAGATTATCATACAAAAAAAAATAAATATTGCATGTGTGTGCAAGTGTTTGTAATAAATACACACATATAATGAATTGACATTGTAATATTTTACTACTACTGATGATGATGATGATGATAGTAGGCATCTTTACAATAAAATCATGGCCTTCATAGATTTCTCTATCTCTTTCTTTATTTCTTCTATATTCCGGTCGATGTCTTTTCAATGTTTACTTAACATTCATTCATACATTTTTTTTAAATATTATTCTGTTTGTTACTTTTTTATTTTTGATGCCACCATCATCATCATCATCATCAACACAATCATTGTCGATGATGATGATGATTGTCGTTTCATGTGTTGCAATTCTATTTTAAATGATGTTGATGATGATAATATTATCCATCAACGTTTGATGATTAATAATGATGATGATGACAACGACAAACAAACATACAAAATTTTTTGTGACAGACAATGTGAAATGATTTTTTTTTTGATTCATCATCATTCTTATGTCAATATTCTTGACTTATACAAAAGTAAATGACTTTTTTCGCTCTTCATTGCTATGAATGAATAAGTTGTTAGAGCAACGGCAGCAAAAGCTGAAAAAAAAGGATTATTACAATCACATTAGACAATGTGAATGTGAATGTTTAAACAATAATAATAATGAATGACGATGATGATTATAATGAACATCGATGAGAATTTTTTTTCTAATTTCTCATTTTCGAAATTGAAAACAGACAATATAATGATTATGATGTTGATGATGATTATGAAACGGGTTAATAAAAAGCTATTATCGTAATTCGTATTCGGTGGTAGTGATGGTGGTGATTATTTGTATATTTGTTGTTCCATTCAACCATATAGCTAGCCGTACTATCGTTTAATTTTTTTGTTTTTATCTTTTGTTCACCATTTGATCGTGTAAGGGTAATGAATTCTTTTTCGTTTATTCTCAAACTTTGTTTTTGTACATTTTATCATATAATTTAAATCTCTATGATGATGATGACGAACACTGATATAGCATCAGAAACAAAGAAAAACAGTAATAATAATGTTTTGTGTAGGCGGATATGCCATGTTTTTGTGTGCCAGAATCTCATTTTATAAATATCATTTTATTCATGGCTCAGTGGTGGGTAGGTGTGTATATTCAAATACGTCATTGATATTTACTACAATTGTTGCTGTTAGTCATATTTTTTGATGGTTTCCAAAATGAATTTCGATCCATTGTTGTTGTTGTTAATGATGATGCAAGAATATGGTAACCAAGTGTTTAATATTCTCTATGTAAGTATTTAATAACATTTTTTAATTCACGATTCAATTGAATTAAATCCATCCATTCATTCATTCATTCGTTCATTCATTTATCATTCACCATTAATGGTACGTTTACAAATGTTATTCCTCGTCTTCATCGTTAAGGTCGAATGATATTTAATTTAATTTTTGTTGAGATTTTTTTTTTTTTTTTTTTGATTCCCACTGCTATATTATGTAGTTTATAGTTTATGTCATTTATTAGTTACGGTCATATGGTGTTTTTGTTTGATTAGGTTTTGTTTGGTTGTTGTCATCATCATCGTTATTGTTGTAACTTTGAATGTAAATTTTCAATTCTTATGATGGTTTGTGTTTGCTCGATGGTGCATTGACAACAACACCAGAATGACTACTACCAGCATATTACTAAAATTAGGATCATTCATTAATTTGGATCGGTTCTGGTGCTGTGTGCTGTTCAAATGATTGAAAATGTGTGTTTGTCCTGTGTGTGTGTGTGTGTGTGTGAAAAATTGGTTTCTCTCTGAAAACTTTATTTCGGATGATTCATGATTGTTCATAATCGCTAAACGTATGATATCTAAAACCAAAAATTATTGTCATCTATGTCACAACCACAGAGCCTCATGAATGAGGAGAAAAATTCTTGTCAGTTTAACGACGACGACGACGACAACAACAACAACAACCGTATCTAATTGGAAAATGGAACACCCCAAAACATCAATCGTATCCCAACATTTTACCACCCTCTCGTTGTTGTTATGTGTGTTTGTCTGTGTGCGTATAATGAACGTTTTTGGGTTTTTTCCTTCTTCCAACCGATGCCATTTTTGATGCTTGTGTGTCAAAATTCATTTGGATTAAAAATATATCTGTATGCTGGTATCGAAATATATGAATTTTTTGTTCATTCTATCTCTTTCTCTGAATGAAATATGGCTACGCTATATTTTTTTCTATGCATAAAACTGACAGTTTTTTTTACAGATGTCAACCATGTCAAACAACACAGAAAGTATCACTTAAAGATTGCTTGTATCATACAAATTGATAAATATCCCTGAATATTATTATCATCATCATTCTTTATTAAGATGTCTATATTTGTCCTATGTTTTTTTCAGGCTGTGTGTGTATGTGTGTGTTGATGGTCAAAGTATGTCCTGTTATGTAAACAAACCAAACGATATTAATTCAATATAATCATACATAATTTTCCATGAATTTAAACAGAAAATTTTTCTTTAATATCCACTGGTTATCATACATTTACAGATGCGGATATGACCGATCGAATGCTATATGGTGATGGTAACATGAAATGAAATAAAAATGGCTAAAATATTAATTGTTGTCACCAAAGAAAAAAAATGTTGCCGACTTTTGATCCATAATCTTTAATAATAAATAATAATGGTGATGCCTGTTGATGGAAATGTCAATTTTTTTTTTTGTTTTTTGGTTTTTTCTTTCTTCTCAACAGGCAATCTTTTTGTATTGTAGTTATTGTTTTTGTGCAAATAAGTTCATTGTCTTCACCATTTTATATACTTAATAGTAGACTGTACAGTAGTGTAATATACCGGAATATCATAATGTCATATATGTCAATCCATCAAATTCATTCATTGTGTAGCATTCAGAAAAAAATCGAAATTTGTTTCACAATTTTGTTGGTGATCGATCGATCAATTCTGTTGTCAATTTATTCTTTCTAAAAATCATCATGTTTTTTTGTTATTTCATCAAAAAAAAATTTTGTCTGTCTTTGTCTTCTAGGTTTGTGTGCTCTCGGTATATTTTTGTTTCTATTTTATATTTTTTTTTATTTTATTTTCTTTCTCCTTTTTCCTCTCCCCCCACACAGTATAAAATGCATGCATGTGTCTGCAAATTCTATTGAATTTTACTTTTCGTTTTCATCATCATCATTATTATTTTTTCCATGCCAACAGGATTTTTTGTTGTTGTTGTTGTTGTTGTTGTTCATTTAACGTCTATATTATAGGTGTATTGACGATAAATGTCACGCACACATACACACCTATTATTCATTCATTGGTTATTGATCGCTATCGTTAATTGTCATTTTTTTTATATATCACTGATTCGTGTCATTTCGTATTTAGGTATTTTTTTTTTTTTTTTTTTTGATTTTCTTTTTAACCATTAGAAACGTTATTATTATTATTATTATGATGATGACAACATTTCATTTGATGGCGATTTATATGAATGAAAATAAAAAGGTTTGTTTTTATTGAGTTTTTTTTTAAGTAACAACAACAATAATGAGAATGATGATGATGATGATGATGATGATGACAAATTGACGTTGTTGTTGTCAGGTATAACTATAAATAAGTGTATGTATGACAGAAAATTCAAATTATTAATCTTTTGATTCGATATATATAAATACTTCCTATATATTTACTATTGTTTTTTTTTCTCGAAACTAAAATTAATCGATCGATTGATTATTATCAATTGATTTTTTTTTTTGATTAAAAAAATTCAATTATGGATGTGTGTGATGTATTGATGATAATGTGTAATGAATGAAATGAGATGTGTAATGAATGTCGAATAGAAGTACATTAAATAGATATGGATCCAATTACATGATTATTCACATTTGGTCGATTGAGATGATGTGTGTGTGTGTGTGTTTGTCACATTTATCATTGAATTGAATCGATGATGATGATGATGTTACGTTTTCTCTGCATCTCTCACTTCCCATAGTTTTTTCTCAAATAATTTCTGTCTTTCTCACTCTATCTCTTTGTCCGTTGATCACACAATAATCGAATGAAATTATGTTATTATTGGGGGACCCTCTCTCCTTTTTCTCCTCTGATCATATATTGATTGACAAATTTTTTTTTTTGGTGAGAATTTTGATATGTTTGTTTATTTATGGTGTATGATATGTGTGTGACTTGACAATTTTTGCACTTTTTTTTTGTTATCAACGAAATCAGATTTTATTATCTATCATTATCGTTCTCTCTGTATTGCATCCATTTTTTCACATTTAATGTGGTAAATGTTTTTTTTTTTTGAATTTCATATGCGCGTTGTGTTTATGTCAGGTAAATATAACAAGTCTTGATCTTTGTCTTATTTGTTGTCGTTGTTATTGAGAATCATTTTGTTTTTCTCTCATTTACAGTGTGTTTATCATTGTCAATGGCTATTTGAATTATATTGAATGATAATCATTGATGTGATTTCATATACAAAATATGTGTTTGTCTCTCTATATGAATTGATATCTTAACAATTTTTTTTTTCGTTTGAAAATTTTGAATTTTTTTTCTGTGAAAGAAATTATTATTATCATTCATGAACAACAACAAATTATGTTGTTGGTCTATGGTTGTGGTTGGTGATCTTCAATTTCTTTTGCTATTTTTAATGTTACCTTGTAAATGTTGTTTATAATTTCTTTCGCTGGAAAGGACCGTCATTATCATCATCATCATCATCACGAGGATATTTTTTTACCATAAATATAAATGTACATGGATGTTTGGTTCCAACCGAACCATTCTTTATGGCCATACATATTTGCACACATTTTTCCCTTCAGAATGGATCAGTCGTTTTTCTTGCCTTTTCATCATCATAAATATTATTGATCCAGTTTTTTTGAGATTTTTCTTCTCATACTGTTTATTACTTTGTTTTGTATATGATTCAGACAAGTCTTTCGATGATGAGAATGATGATGTGGTCATAAACTTTAACAGTTGTTTTTATGAAAATTTTCATGGAAATTCATTCACAGGTTTTATGATCTTCATTTTTCACATTTACACATTTTTCGGAATTAGTTTTTTTCCGTTGAAAATATCATAAAAATTTATTGTTTAAAAATAAATTTATGAATTGACAGATAAAATCTAACCGTTGTTTTTTGTTTCATTACAGATCAAATAATCCATTCACAATGGAAAACGATGATAACAATAATAATAACGATGATAAAAATATAAATAACCAAAGAGGAAGAAAAAGAAGAAGAAAATCAGACATCATGATGATGAAGAACTTAATGGCCATCATAATAATGATTTGGCCAGCAACGATATTAATAGTCAAAGTGGATGCTCTACAATCACCACCAACAATGATTAAACAACCACCGCATGAAAAATTATTTGAAGTATTTCAAGGTTCAGATGCTGAACAAGCTGAACGACCATTCGTATTGGAATGTGAAGCTAAAGGAAATCCTGAACCAACATATTCATGGAAAAAAAATGGTATTGAATTCAGTTATGTTGCATATGATAAACGCATTACGCAACAACCAAGACGTGGTTCATTGGTATTTACAAAACCACAAGCGATAGATGAAGGTCTTTATCAATGTTTTGCCGAAAATAAACATGGCCGTTCAGTGTCAAATGCTGTTTATCTAAAAAAAGCTGAATTGAATTCATTTTCAAGTAATGAAATATCTGTTGTACATGCAACAGAAGGTGAACCATATACAATACCATGCCATCCACCTACCGGTTATCCAAAACCACAAGTATTTTGGATTATACAATCCGATTCCGGTGCATTAATCAACGGTATTAATTCATCACGTCTTTCTGTTGATCCAGAAGGAAATCTACATTTTTCAAATGTAACACAGAAAGATACATTGACCGATGCTGTTTATGCTTGTAGTGCAACATCAACATTTAAAACAACATATCGTATTGGTCGTCGTACACGATTAGTGGTTGAACCATCCGGTACAACAGGTCAAACAAGTTATCCACCAACCCGTCAATATGTATCACCACCAAATGTACCGGCATTGAAAGGAAAACGGCTAGATTTATATTGTGTATTTGGTGGTACACCGATACCGGAGGTAACTTGGTACAAACGAAATGGCCGTATTCGAGAAGGTGTTACGAAAACAAATTATGGCAAAACATTAACATTTCCAAAAGTAGAATTCAATGATGAAGGTATCTATGAATGTACAGCATCCAATGGTGTTGGTTCCATACAAACACATGCTATGGAAGTTGTTGTCAAATCGATTCCATATTGGATAGAAGCACCAAATAATACGAATGCTGCCGATACGGAAACGGTTACATTCCGTTGTGTTGCTGCCGGTGTACCGGAACCAAAATTACAATGGTTTAAAAATGGTGAACAATTAGTGCCAAATGATCGTGTACGTGTGAATGGTAATGAATTGACCATAACTAATGTACAAGAAATACTTGACACTGCCGTTTATCAATGTAATGCATCCAATGTTAATGGTTATGCATTCAGAGATTTCTATCTGAATGTATTGAAATTACCACCGGAAATTGTCGATCCACCGGAAAAAGAAACACGTGCTGTTGTTACATCAAATGTTATACTTAAATGTCGTGTATTTGGTGCTCCAAAACCTGAAGTAAAATGGGAAAAAGATGATACATCATTGAATGGTGCCAATTATGAAGTACTGGATAATGGTGATCTTCGAATACATGATGTACGTGTAACCGATCAAGGAAAATATAAATGTATTGCAACAAATAAATTTGGCACCAGATTTGCATCGGGTGAATTGAAAGTTAAAGGCAAAACAAAAATTATTCATGCACCTGAAAATTATGAAGTAGCTGCGAAAAAAACAGCCGTATTTCGTTGTAGTGCTGAGGCTGATCCAAGTTTAGACCTGAAAATATCATGGGCATTCAATGAACGTCCAATCGATACTGCACATGATCCAAGAATCGTTCAGTCAACAGATAATTCATTGACTATTACGACAACAAAAGAATTAGATTCCGGTGTTTATACTTGTATTGCAAGTACCGAGCTTGATTCTGTGAATGCTTCCGCTACATTAACTGTACAAGATGTGCCTAATTCACCAAAAATTATTAGCGTCGAATGTGATGACCTAACCGCTATGGTGGAATGGATACCTACAGGTGATAATCGAGCTCCAGTCCTTTCATATGATATCCAATATAATACATCATTTCATCCGGATAATTGGCTTAATGCATTTACAAATGTACCAGCACCGGATACAAAATTCAAGGTAGCCATGAGTCCATGGGCAAATTTTACATTCAGAGTGATTGCTAAAAATAAAATCGGTCCAAGTGAACCAAGTATACCATATGGATTTTGTTCAACCAAAGAAGATGTTCCATATAAAAATCCGGATAATGTTATTGGACGAGGTGAACAACCCGGAACATTAGTAATACGTTGGACACCAATGACACCAATCGATCATAATTCTGAAGGTTTCTATTATAAAGTATCATGGAAACGACATGATATTGAAAATGATTCATGGCAAAGTCGTACAATAACCGATTGGAAACAGAATCATTTAACAATCGAAAATCAACCAATATTCAAACCGTATCGTATCAAAGTAGAAGCACATAACCGTCGTGGTGCTGCACATACAGCAGCCGGTGAAGTGATTGGTTGGTCAAGTGAAGCTAAACCATTACGATCACCGGAAAATTTTCGTGTTATCGAAGTACGTGATCATAAATCGGCATTACTGGCCTGGGATCCTGTCACATCGGATTCTGTACGTGGACATTTTCAAGGCTATAAAATTCAAACATATGCAGTCGGTGAAGATGTCAAATTAATGCGTGAAGTCAAAATACCGCCAAATGTATCAAGAAGTTTGGTGCAGATTTTTAAACCAAATTCACGAAATATTGCACGAATTTATGTATATAATTCAATGTATATGAGTGATCCATCGAATGAGATTGTTATCAATACGCCCGAAGGTGTTCCCGGTCCTGTATCATCATTCGAAGGTATTTCAATGGGATCAAATGCTATATATTTGTATTGGTCACCACCGGATGAACCGAATGGAAAAATAACCGGTTATCGTATATTCTATGAAAGTGTTGATGGCACAGAACTCGGTCCAAAACAGGAAAGATTTCCACAGATTGATGATCCAAAAATTACAGGTGTTAAACTTGGTAATTTATTACCCGGAACGAAATATCGTATTACAATTCATGCTGCCACCAAAGTTGGTATGGGCGAACCATTCTTCATCGAATTGGAAACAAAAGGAGAGGATGCAGCCGCACAACCGGATAGACCGGTTTTCGATATTGATCATGTACGTGCTAATGATGGAACTGATCATGTTAAAATAACTTGGTATCCTAATTCCTCTAAAATACCGGGCAATAATTTCTATGTACAATATCGATTAAAAGGTAATGTTTTTGGAAACATTTATTTGTTTTGATAAAAAAAAATGATTGAAAATTGTTTTTTTTTTTGTTGTTCTCGAACCAATAGGAACGAATTCATTTTTCAGCACTCCAAGAGATGAAAATCAAGATTCAACAGTGGTTTACATTAGTGGATTGGATCCGGATAAAACTTATGAAGTAAGAATTGTTGCTGTTGATGGTAAATATGAAACACCAAGTGAATTGAAAGAAGTGATACCAAATGGTGAGTGCATCTTCTATCATATGATTGATTTATTGATTTCAAATAATGATTTCAATTCTATGGCTACAGGTATGTACGGTATGGATCCAATTGGACATATTTCCAATTTCGCACCTTGGTTTATAACAATGATGTGTGCAATTGCATTGATTATTGTTGCCGTCGTTCTTGTTTGTATTGTTAAACGTAATCGTGGTGGTAAATATTCTGTACACGAAAAAGAGATTGCCCATGGTAAAGATGATTATGAAGAAGCCGGTTTTAATGAATACAATAAACCATTATCAACATTTCCACGTGGTGGTAGCCGTCATTCAATGAATAGTAGTCTAAATCCTGAAAGCGATGAAGATTCAATGGCCGATTATGAAGCGGATAGTTCGAAATTTGGTGAAGATGGATCATTCATCGGTGAATATGGTATGAAAATCATAATGTGTATGTTAATTACAATATCGAATAAATAATCGAAAAAATCCCATAGGTCCAAAGAAAAAACGTGATGATGTTCAATCACCAACCGGAATCGCTACTTTTGTTTAGTTGTGTTTGTTGATCAACAACACCAATTACAACTGCCAGAATGAGCCATTTATCGCCTTATATAGAAAAAATATTAACTTTTGGAAAAAAAATTGAAGTCAAGTTGTGATTACTATTATTATTTGGGATCCATTTGAATTTTTTGTGATTTTTTTAATGAAAAAAAAATCAAATCATACCTGATGATGGCAACGTATCAAACATACTTCCTGCAATTTTTTTTCAACGAAATTATTGACTTTTTTTTATAAACATATAAAATGCAGCTGCTTATTTATCTTGTTGAAGATGACTGAATTATATATATGATAATTGACATTCCAAATGTAATATTTTCAAGAAAATAATTTATTTGATAATTTTAACAACAAAAAAAATTATACAAATCGGTTTCCGATTTTTGAATATTTATTATTATCATTTTTTATTTTGTCATTATCCTCATCATCATCATCATCATCATCATCTTTATCTTCTTCAACAAACTCAGATACCTGTTGATTCTCTCACTGCAATTCCAGCTCAAACCAATTCTACAACATGATTTATATATTTGAAAAAAATTATTATTATTTCATTTACAAACATCTTATTAATATATTGATCATGGTAACTTTTTTCTTTAAAAAAAAAATACAATGAAAAACGAAAAAAATCTGTTGTATATTTCATTTTATCACATTTTATTATTATTATTTTGACATACACACATACATAAAAGATCTCATTATATATTTATACAATACAAAAAAACAAAAACAAAAATTTTTCATTCATTTATAACACATCATTGTTTCGGCCATCATCTGAACATGAAGCTTTAACATTTTCAATGATATTATATCACACATACACCATATATATTATATAATGACATGTATGTCGAATGGAAACCATTCTTTTCCAATGAATTGTAAATATATTTAAAAAAAAAATTCGAATTTGAATTCTGAATGAAGATATTTTTAAAATGGAGATCATTAATTTTTTTTTTTTTTGAGACACACAAACACGCAAACACGTATATAACAGTGTTATAATTGTATTTTGAAAATTGTGTGTGTATTCTATGTGGAATGATGAATTAATTAAATTGACAAATTATTATTCGATTAATTGTTATTGATTAATCATATATGAACATTTATTTTAATCTAAAAAAATCCATCAAACATCTTTGATTCATTATTATTAAAATGAATGAGAAAATTGATTTTAACAAAAAAAAAAATTTCAAAATTACAATAGTTTAATTATAATTGTCATCATTCAGTTACTTCATATTCGGAATATGGTGCTAAAGTAGCATATGGTTCAAAACTTTGATCACCAAAAACAAAATGTGATTGTGATGACGTTAATTCATTATCAGAATTTTCTATCTCTTGATAAATTTCTTTAGAAATATCAATGTTATTATCATCATCATTTTGATCAATATTTTGCGGGATAAATTCATCTCTTATAGGATGATCACTGGCGGTATCCATTGATTGTTCACGTTGATCCAATAACGATAATTGTTGCTGACCAATCGATTGATTAGGGAGTGATGAATTGGTAACATTACCGATAAAAGTTGAAACATCATGGTGAATTGATTCTTTTCCCATTGATGAATGATTCATTGGAATTTCATGAGAAATTGCACGTGAATCTAAGCTCACATTTTGCAGAACACTACCGGATGATGAATCATCTGTTATTTGATGAGTTATTCGAAAAGCGGGTGGAATAGCTGGTTGACTGTCGTTTTTCAAATCAATGGTGCCCATCATGATTGAAGCGGAGCAACCATCAGAATTTTTAAACATAAATTCAATCGGTTTTCCATCGGATTGTAAATAGGCCGAAATGACTTGATTACGATGCATTGCAAAATCTAAAAACGACCGAAGTTCTTTTAAATTTAATGCAATGGACATATCATTCGTATAATTATAGACTGAATCCATCATACGAAAATAAGTTGATGAAACACAAAATTCGGTCATAGGCCCGTCATAATTGGTTTCAAAATATGTTTTAAAACCTAAATAATCACGAAATGTCCATATGATGATCTCATCAGTAGATAATGGAAAAGGTTTAATCGATTCATTCATAGTATAGGCACTACATCGTAATGTTGGATTTGATAGCTGTTGTGATAAAGGAACCGGGCAACGTTGATGATCATTATTCTTCATGATCGGTATCCGATAGTTGCGTCTAATACGATTAGGACATTCCATGTGGAAAATGATATGATCCATTGAATTATCCATTTTGATTTTACAAACATTTGTCATTTTATCTATGGAATAAAATCAGTGATGAAATTTCAATCTTGCAACATTAATAATTTACAAACCTAAAGAGACAACTCTGAATACAAATCCAATGGAACGGATATCAACTTTACATTCAAAATCATCATCATTTTGGAATGATGTGAAAAAATTTTTTTCAAAAGTAACCTGACAGAATAACGTGCTGTCGAAATTTACCGATTGTAATATAAGACAATCATTTATGACCAGGATTTTTATCTCTTCCGAATATTTGGCCATTAATCGAATCGTTTTAGATAATGTACGAAGATTTAATCCGATAACTGTTGATTTCATTATGATAACATTAAGTTTATAATCAAATTCCAGAAGAATGATTAGCAAATGAATATATATTTGGATATAATCAAAATCGCGCTAAATGAATGAATGATTAAAGTAAACACTCACGATTTTATTCGAACATTAAAAACAATTCCTCGAAAAAATTCCGACTACAAATTATAGAATAGTTTCCGTAAAAATTCCTTCATTTCACATCACACCAATGATTTTACATTCATTCTCTTTATCAACTATTGTGGATTCTATGTCACTTGTTTTTTATGCCTCTGTTGATGATCTCTACGACAAGAATTATGATCGAAAATGTTATGCAGGAAATCCAAATAGAAAATATGGTACTAAAATCTACCAATTTTAATTGTGACCATTCAATATCATTTGACGGGTTACGAAATCGACTGGCCTGTGAATAGGCTTTTGGATTAGCTAATTTTGTTGTCATGAAAATTTTGGCCATCCATATATCGAATAGACTCGTGCCATTGAGCAAACCACTTTGTGGTTCAATATTGCGACTGAACATGATAATCGATCCAATGTTTAATCCAAGTTTGTGTCTATAGATCCTATAGGATAACCTTGTGGGTTCATCGCATGAAGACACTCAACATTGAATCGTCGACCGCTGTGGCTTTCTGCATTATCGTAAATGCTCCATTTTCTTTATTTTAAATGAAAAAAAGCTATCAGGTATTTTATGTATAATCAGGTTAAATAACCGGAATAACTTACCAAGCGATGAGTAGATAATAAATCATGAAAACAAAAACACAGAACAAATCATTCCAATAAATGCAGTCTTCAGGCAAGATTTCATCATCAAATACACACTCACACAGGCACACAAAATGAAAATCACGTGTGACACATGTATTATCACAATAATCAATTCGAAAAATTCGAACTCTTTCTATGTTCTATTGAATTACTGCACCATCTATTGGATGCAAAAGCTGCAGCAACGTGTGCTGAGCTAGAACAATGAAAAAAAGCTTTGTCGAAGCTACATACCACAGAATGCGTTTCTTTGGAAGCGACTTCTACTTCTGAGCTGGGCGAACTGTTCAGCGGCATTCAAAAGTTTTTCCGCATGCTCAGACACACACACACAACACACACTGAGTAGCTCATACTAAATAGTTATGTTTGTACTGAAAATAATTAGGAATGTCCAGCTCGGCTTCCCCGCATCAAATGCCAAGTTAATACAGTTTTTTATACTTGCAGAGTGTAAAAATTGCAGTTTACAGTGGAAATTTAAGCGACATAGAATAGTAGATAGTAGATTTCCTTCGATTTATTCGAATGTATTTACGTTATTTACGGCAATTTTAATCAATGATTTGTTTAAATTACATTGATGAAATGGAGCTTTCATTCGATCAAAATCTAGTTTAGTTTGTGGTGAATAAACACCATCATATAGATGACAACCATCAAGCAATGGACGTAAATGGATTACTTGTTGTCGTTGAATGTCGCCATAATTAGTGCTAGTGCTAACTAATGTACAACAAAATTTTCGATTTAATTTATTCAATAAATCTTGTGAAAACCATGTGGTTAAATCTATTTGAATTGATTGTGAAAAAATACCAATCAATGGAAAACAATTTATACAATTGGTAGAAATTTTCTCCATTGATTTCAAAAGCGTTTCAAATGAATTCCTATTTAATCGATCCAGCAACGTGACCATATTGAATAATAATAACCCATTACTATATTTCGAATGTTTATTTCGAATTTTCATCTCGGCCATTATTGTTTTTGTATCATGATTATTGTCAAACAATTCATATCTACAATGATGAAGATCGAAAAAATTACTTATCAAACTTGATGATGATCGCCAATCGTTCATCGATGATGCAAATGATGAATTGAAATTTGAATGATTATTATGAAGTTTTTGTGGAAAAACTTGAAAATTTTCCATCACAAAGAATACAATATTCGTATTACTATCGCTTTCTTGTTGTTGTTGTTGACATAAATCGCGTAGATATTCCCATATTGTTTGTTCACCGATAAACTTATCCAAATGTTGTCCATATGTATGAAAAGATTTTTGATTCGCAATAATAATAATGATTATCATAAACATGGAATATAGAATAATTTGATGATAATTCGGTGTAAGCATTATTTGTTTTTTCATTTCCTTCTTTCTTTTTCACACGCTATTTTTTACCCGAAATATATGTGATTAGAATTAGGTTATGAATAAAGAAAAAAAGGCACAATTGATAAGTATCCGTTATTCTTGTCATCGATATCGATTTCAATAATCAATATGATAATGATATGGTTGTCATGAACATTTTGTCAAATGGTTTAGGTGCAAAAAAAATAGTGAAATTGATATTTTTTCCTCTGAAAAAATGTTAATATTCTTATTATAATATAATATATAATGTATCATGACTATAATTTAAATATTTTATACATTTTTTTTATTTTTATAATTTTTCCACTTATCAAATTATACTTAGTATATATTAGCTACCATATGAATAAAATTGTGGCCCAAAATTTATCCAAAATGATTTTAATTTTCCATTGTTTTTAGCCAGAACCTCTTTATAAAAAACAGATGATGGCCAACCGAACAACAGCCATAATGATCAGAGTTCATTACACCCAATGTAATCATAATCTGTGTTTATTAGGGGTAGAAAATTGTAAAAAAAAAATTTGAATAAAAATTGCGCGCGCTTTTTCATATTTAAATTTCCACGAAAAACCGATTAGGAAACTTTTTTTCATTTCACAATTGATTCACCATTTCACATATGATATCGAAACATTGAATGCGCCTGCCAAAAAAAAAAAAGAAATAGTTGTAGGGTGCGGCACCGCCCAATCCTAACAGCCGGCTGGAAAATGGCCAAAAGGAATGATATACATGTATATTACATCAATCAACACGCCATATACATTGATTGTGTGTGTGTGTGTGTGTGTGTGTGTGAATAGAATATGCGTCGTTATTGTTTCATTGGACATACATTTTTTCCTTATATGTTGTCGTAACTATAGTTTATTATTATACGTCGTAAAACGTCAACAAACATAATGATAATGATGATGATGATGATTCGTGAACCCAACGATATGGATGTAGAAAATAATGAATGAATGAATGAATAAAAAAACATTTAAGATAAAAGGATGCAAGGGCCACACCACAACACAGCCATGACAAAATTGGCAGCAATGGGCGTCCATAGGTGATAACGCTTTGTTTGTCTGTTTGTTGTTGTTTGTTATTAGCCAGGCGATTCTTGCCATGTCTGTCATGTTGTTGTTGACGCCGTGTATGAATCAAAACATTCCATGATGAATGAGCACACACACACACACACATGAAGCATGCATGAAAAATTCAAGACGTAATAAACGCCATATAGTTTCATATGCTAAATAATAATAAAAATGTTCTCATTCAATGGTATGTTGATTTTACGTTTTTAAATTTTCATTCCATATACTCGTTTAAATGATTTACTGTCATTCAATATAGTCCAGTGTTTTTAATGATTGACAAGTAATGTATACATCGTGCATCGTGCAAAACATCGTTTTTATTATGTAATAATCATCCAACTAAACGTGGATTTGTTGATGTTGTTGATCTATGTTTTTGTTTGTGTCTATCAACCAAGTATCGATTGATTATTAATAAACAAAGTTATCGATTTAGCAATTTCATTGGCGTACATGTGATGATATACATTTTGACAAATCATTCTATGGTTATGACCGACCATCATCATCGTTCATCGATAATAATTTGTTCATCTTTTTTTTCATCATAACACTTTCATCGTGACATTGTTTCATCATTATCATCATCATCTCAAACGAAGCCACAAAAAAGGTCAGATGTTGCATAACCATTTAATTATACTGGCGGGAGAAAAAAATATACGAAATATTAGATATTATCATTTATGAGAATGGATTATGAACAATCACACCAGGAATTGGTAAAGTGCGTCGTTGTTGGCGATACTGCTGTTGGTTCGTATTCGATTTTTTTTTGATGCACAATGTGTATGCAATCGTCACATCATCCAGGAAGAAAAGTCTTGTGATGACACACAAAAAAAAATAGCCTTGTGTGTACACTACTAAATCGTAGTGGAGTGGCGAAACTACCAAATCAGCTAGTACACTACCAAATCAGCTAGTACACTACCAAAATCGATAGTACACTACCAAAATCGATAGTACACTACCAAAATCGATAGTACACTACCAAAATCGATAGTACACTACCAAAATAGTGCACACTACCAAATCGAATAGTACACTACCAAATCGAATAGTACACTACTAAATCGAATAGTACACTACTTTGATTTTTGACTCTCCCCCTTTTTAACCCTTTCGACCTCCTTTTCATTATTTGTATTGAATTTAAATTTTATTGCAAAATTAAATGAATAATAAATGAAGTATAAATTATTTTTAAAAACAAAATATCATGATAATGCACAAATTGTATTATGCTGATCCAAAATCCAACATTTTATGGTATGAATTTTTGTTGTCCAATAGAAAAGATATATTGTTCCGTTCTCGAAGTTCTAAATGTTTTCAACACAATGTCCGAGTTTACAAATCCCAAAAATATGTTAATATGGCAATTCGAATCATATCAGCGGCATTGAGAGATTTGACTACATGGCATTATACTAAATAATTGAAAAGGATTAGTTGTAACCGTGGATTTTCAATTCAATTACATACCTGTTTGTTTTTTTAAATAAACTTTATTTACCCCTATATCTTAACAAAAAAAGGGGGAAAAAACATGTAAATATTAGAAAAAAAAGAGAAAGAAAAAGAAAAAAAAACAACAACAATTACAATAAGTTAAAAATATTAGAAAAAAATATAAATAAAAATACCTGTGTTTGTATCGATGATTCAAACGTGATTTGATTTCCGTGGTCATTGATAAATTGAAATTGGTTGAGATTCAATGCATCAACATCGACGGAAATCTGATTATGACTTGAAAATAGGAAGAATTTTTAATAGTAAAATAAAAATAGTTATATTATACTTAACACGTTCGTAATGAAATACACAAAACAAACAGTTCAAATAATTATTGAACAATCAATCTACAACACATAGTAAAGAAAAAATCAGTTGTTAGCATGATTTAAAAACATAACTTATCTGGTTCTCTTTGATTGAAATCTAGCCGATATTGAATTCGATCTAAGACTCAAATACTAAACGAAAAGACATTTGTCGTTATCATTAATCAATTCAGATACATACCATTATTCATACTCTTGGATTTAATGGGAAAAAAGTCACGTCTTTAATTTCAACATATATGAAATCAAAAACGATAAAATATTCATTTCGTTTTTAGGAAACCAGAACTTGTTCAAATATTTTATCTTTTTCCAAAAAACAATATTAATCTACGTATATTAGAGATATTTGTAAAAATATTAATTAATTGATTTTTTATAAAAAAATGATGCAATAGTGCATGACACTTCGCATCTTATTATTTTAATAAATAAATGAATAAATGCCCCAATATTTTACAATATGTTTAATAACAACAAAACATTGTTACATATTTGCTCCAAAAATCAATCAGCTACTTACTATTTACCATGGCAAAAAAATAGAAAAAATATCAAAGTTAAACATTTCGAACATGAAAAAATTCAATGTTGAAATTTTTTGAAACAGAGTATGATGATTGGGCATTTTTATAGTTGTTGCAATTATAAGTCAATACATGTATGAAATATATTTAATGCCGTTCATAGACAATGTTATAATGTTGTAATTTTTTAAATTGTTGTAAACTACTTTCAAAAATGATAGTGTACACTACCTAGTTGAGGTCGTGTACACTACCTAGCTGAGGTCGTGTACACTACCTAGCTGAGGTCGTGTACACTACCTAATCGTTAAGTACTTATACATTTGGTAGTGTGCACTACCATTTGCACACTACCAACTAGTAATGTACACTACCTAATCGTTAAGTACTTATACATTTGGTAGTGTGCACTACCATTTGTACACTACCAAATCGAATAGTACACTACATGCTTTTTTCTCTGTGGATGATGATGTGTTGATCATCTAATGAGATTCATGCACACACACACACACACAACCATTTAATTGGATTTTTTTTGTTTACAGGAAAAACTCGTCTAATATGTGCAAAAGCTTGTAATCTTATTCTTGATTTAAGTCAATTGATGACCACACATATACCAACTGTATGGGCCATTGATCAATATCGAATTCATAAAGAAGTTTTGGAACGTTCCTGGGAAGTTGTGGATGGTGTGAACGTATCATTGAGACTTTGGGATACTTTTGGTGATCACGATAAAGATCGACGTTTCGCTTATGGCAGGTATGCATTACACACACACATTATTGGTCATTTAATATTAATTCAATGAAACAGATCGGATGTCGTATTATTATGCTTCTCTATCGCTAATCCACTATCGTTGAGGAATTGTAAAACAGTATGGTATCCTGAAATTCGTAAATTCTGCCCAAATACACCGATCGTATTGGTGGGCTGTAAGAATGATCTACGTTATATGTTTCGTGATGAACAATTTCAAAATCTTTGCCGTGAACGAAGTCCCTTTTTCCGGTAATGTTTAGTTTGTTGTAACACTTTTTTGCTTGAATGCACTGGTCGAATATTGGGTTCGATTTTTTTTCTTATCCATTTATTGCCATTATAGATGATGAAATGAAAATAGATAGAAATATTATGTCTCACGCTTTCGTAGTAGAAACGCTGCTACCCTAGGATGAGCACATGAAATCTTTTTTCTGTTGGTTTGCTTTGTTTAGCTGCCATAGTCATTTGTGTTACTGAGTTTCATTCAAATTGATTCTAAATCATTATCTTTCTCTCTCTCTCTCTTCTTCGATTGGATTCCCTTTTTTCTTCGATTATAGGGTTAATCATCTTTGCTGCAGATTTCCAGAATGCGGAAGGTATTTATTTTATAGTATAATTATGAATTTACCAGTTGGTAGCGCAATTAGATTCACATAGATATAGGTGCTAGTGGCTAGAATATCAATATATGAATATGGCCAATATGGCTATATAGGGAGACAGATAGATAGATAGATAGACAAAGCCATGATGATGTAAATATTAATGATGGACCATTCGTTTATCATAGGCCACTTAAAGAATGTGACATATTGTCACCGGAACAAGGTCGTAATATGGCCAAAGAGATTAATGCATCTTACTATGAAACGAGCGTATTCACCGGTTACGGCGTCAAACAAGTTTTCGAGAATGTGATTCGTTCAGCATTGATTGCTCGCCGACAACAACGGTTTCTGATGACCAGTTTAAAACATGTCCGTGATTGTTTGCTACAGGAACCGTTTTTGCCACCGAAACCACAGCTTTCACAATTGGTAGTTCCAGCATCGACTTATGGCCTAGATATTAGATCGTTGCTCAACCGACAAGCTTATACGGATGTTGTGTTTGTTAACCATACGGCCAGCAAGGCCAGCATCAACTGCCACAAAATCGTTTTGATCACAGCGTCTGATATGTTGAACACATTGTTCACTTTTCCACCCTATAATCGATGTAAAGCTCATTTTGGAACGTGCATAGATTCGGTTATAGCATCCGCTCCAGCCACAACTAAACGGTTGACCAGATGTGCTAGTGATATAAGCATAGCCAGTTCGGTGGACGACCTGGATAAACATGAACCGAAACCGTTTGTTGATGACAGTCTATTGGATGTTCGTTGGAATCATCTTAAATACGTACTCAGTGCCTCGCTATTTCCGTTACTTAGTTTCGATGCATCCAAATTGTTCAAACATTCGTTCAGCAAGCAGAAACTTTTCTCATACAATCGATTTCAGCAATCGAAACATCGATTGAAATTGTTTCAGCAGAAACTTGTCACTATATATAAACATGTTCGACAAGCACGTTTAGATGGTACTAGTCTAAGATCGACTCGTCAATCGATCATATCATTTGGTGATAACATTCCATTCGAAGCATTGAATACATACATTTCGTTGCTCTATTCATTCACAACGACGACAAAGCCATTTACTTATGGTCAACTGAATGATCTATACAAATGTTTATCTTATTTGGATTTTGTCGATTTCGATATGTCCATCCTTTCGCTAGATAATTTTATTCCCAACATGCAACATTATATTGAAACGAGCAAATATGATATATTTGCAAAACGTTTTGCTTTTTTTGGTATCGAAAAAGGACTCTTTTCCGGTTGGTATTTTAGTAAATTATTTTAGTCGTTATTGTTTCTTTGTGACACTGTTTTGTTTTGTAAAGATGTCATATTTCGATTGGACGATGGTACTTGTTATGGCCATAAAGCTGTTCTTATGGCCAGATGTGAAGTGATGGAAGCCATGTTCAAAGGTGATTTTCGTGAAAGTCTTGCTCAAATAGTAAGTGTTTTGATTGTTTAATTGATGCATAATTTGATGATGATTAACTGTTTTTCACAATGTGCAGATAGTGTTTCCGAATGTTGCCAAGGATACATTCTACAGTATGCTTTTTTACATTTACACCGATATGTTGGTCGATTGCATTAACCATAAAAATTGCCTTCCACTAATCGAACTTGCTAATCGTTTTTGTCTCACACGCCTTATTGGTTTAATCGAAGAATGTGTCGTTAATGAACTGTCGTGTATGTGTGAAAAACAAAAAACGGATATAACACCGGCCGTAATTCGATTACTGGAACCATCGCAGATACATAACGCAGATCAATTGACAGAATTCTGTTTTCATTACATCACCACACATTACAATGATATCTGCCATAATCACACAAAGCTATTACGATCGTTACATCCGGAAAATCAAGCCTACTTAAACCGAAATCGATGGCCACCAGTATGGTACCTGAAAGAGCTAGATTACTTTGAACGCTGCGTTCGTGAACGAGAATGGCAACAGAATCCGAAAAGTTATAAACGACGTCGTATGAGTGCTGGCTGTTTTTGTTTCTCACCGTCCAAACCTAAATCGAATCGAAATCAGCTAAACAAAGCGACCACATCCACTTATTCCGGCTTGACTTATAAGATCATTGGTATCATGTGATACTGCATCCACTCATCATCATCATCATAATGATAAAATCCATCCATACACAACAATTCATCAATCAATCATTATTATGCATAATCAAATCCATTCATTGATTAAAATAATCATAATTTCTAACCCCTTACTATATTTATTATTATATATTTATTGAAATATCAATTATTAATATTTATCGGTCATTCAATTTCGGTTTTCGTCAGTGTGTCTATGTATTAATTATAGAATAGAAATATAGAAATAGTAATGGAGAATGGGGAAAGGGGGCATGCGAGAGGATATCACCCAAAATATTAGAGATTTATATCACCAAAAAACGTTTGTACATCTGTGTATGGCTCATATATGGGGTGAAGGAACTGAATGAATGATGATGGGCTAGATGATTCGTCCCACATAGATATCATCATTGGTAGCGATCGAGTTGGTCAGACTGATTGTATGAAATCCTAGCTTCAGATAAAAGTCGATGGTTTTCTTATCGTTTGCTGCTAATCGACAATACAAGCCTTTCGACCCTAGATCATTGAAAATGTTGTCATATGAAAAATGTGAATCATTTACAAAGGTACAAACCATTTGCTTTGAGTGCAGCAATCACACAGGTGAGCATCCGTTTTGGTACGCTTAGATCGATGATATTGGCCATGACAGCCAATGATAGTAATGATGAATAATTTGTGAATATTTCTTCAGGATCGGAAAATTGTTGTTGCTTGCATTGGTTATGCATTTCGTCCACAAATTGGCCCACATATTTTTCCTTTAGCGATCGACGTTCGGCCACCACCAATGAGTCGTTTGATGTCAATGGATACTTTTTCAACAATTCAGGTATCCATGAGACTTGTAGTTTGGCGAAGAATTTTTTAGCATCCAACACGGCCAAAGCATAGCCACATAGACGGACATCATCTTCGACAACGAAACAATATTCAGGACTGAGTGTAAGAAAACCACCGATTAATTTATCCCCAACCAATTCATCCTGATCTTCTAGATAGATGTGGCGATCGTAATTTTTAAAACACACTTCGTACACCGATTGCACATCACTTGGCAGATAGGGACGGATTGTGTATATACGGCTAGTGGGTGAATCAGGCGCCTTGTACAGGAATAAATCGCTCACCGATTCTACAGGTAACATTCGCTGTAGTTCACCAGTAAGACCACCACGAAATAACCACGGTTCTTGTTCACCGCTTTGAAATGCTTCTTTATATCCTTTGGAAAACCCTATAAATAAATACAAACGAGCGATAAAAATTACATAGGGTTAGAACAATACGAATACAATTAACAATGCATTATAAGCAAATGACTAGGAATGAAATTAAAAAAAAAAAAGAAAAAACTATTAAGCATGCACGGGGAGTGGCGAGAAAGATCAACTGGTGTTCCTATATATAAATGAGCCATCAATAAATGATGATTGTCATACATGTGAAAGTTGCGGGAAACAACCCAAGTGGTTGGAAAAAGTTTGTCACCGGAACTCGGCCGAGTGCTATATCAAGGGACAGGTGAGTGAGAGAGATAGAGAGAGAGAGAGAGAGAGAGAGAGAGAGAACGAGACAGTAACAAAATGAATCGCGAAATAAGTGTTTTTCAAAGAATTTTAAATTGACCACCGCCATCCAAAGAAAATAGAATGGAAGAAGTGTTTGTGTGTCCTATACAACACTTACCGATCCATTTGACATATGAATTGAGCAATGAAATCACTCCTTTGATATCCCAAACATAAGGATAGAGCTCATATAGCAGAGAACGATTTTTACAGAATGTTAAACGTGTCAACAGACGGCCAATCAGAATGGTCATATCGTTGAATTTGGCTGCGCGGTCATACCATTCGTTAATTTCTACACCAACAATCGATGTTTGTTCATTGGCCGTCATCTGTCGTTTACGACGATATTCTGATACGATGAATCCGTTGGTCTTCAACCAATGGAACTCATGTAGAATTTGAACGCCTTGAGCTCCATGTTCGAACGGTAAATAGAATAAATCGACCAACAGGGCAATGTCTTCATAGGTGAGCATTGTGGATTTCGTTTCGTTAGTTGCCAAAGAATCATCATTTTCGAATATAACTTCCGTTTGCATTTCATCCGAATCTACACTGTTCATACTGTTTTTGGCTGAATTGCCATCAGTCTCTTTTGTTGAATTTTCCATCATAGGTACGTCTAACGAATTGATCTTGAGAGAATCTGGAGACGGATTACAGTCCATCGGTTCCAAGCTTTGAACAGCATTCTCTTTGTTTTCATGGTCTTTGTTATGGTTGGAAACCGAATTGCCATTTATGCCATTTACGATCGGAACGGCAATGTCAGCATCAAGCATCAGACTATTTTCGGTCGATATCTCATTCTTGGTAGAAGATGGCGACAATTTAGCGGTCGTTGTTATAAGTGAATCATAGTTAATTGTAATGTTAGGCGGTGGATTGCCAGCAAAGTTTGTCCCTAACACTAAATTTGGTTTTATTTGTGGGTTTTTAACTTTGTAGAATTCAGCAATCCATTCTTGGATGGCTATACGCAATGCATTTCGATGATGATATACACATGCGTCCATTTCGACCGGTACATCTTCAATTGATCCATTTTCCGATTCAGATTCGAGTTTGATATCGGAGTTGGATTGACATTCGCTAGCATCTTTAGTACATTTGCTCCATTGGCCCAACGTATGGATTGGAATGAAATTAGCTTCGTATTCACAGTTAGGATTAGTGAACACTCCACTTAGATGTGGTATCAGTTGCGTTGAACGATCACTGTATGGACCCAAAAACAAACGTTTCTGATCATAATCATTAGCGTGAAGATTGTCCCAGATGATAGGCTTTCGACGAAGAACATCGGTTAGTTCTTGTATCTGCGATAAACCAATACTTTGAGATATAACACGATTACCGGTCCACATGATACCGATGTTAGTGTTCAGTTTGGTTCCGATCGTAGCCAGATAATCAGAATGTTGGACATTCGGTACGGCTCGAGATGAACAATATTCGGTCGGACAAAACAGGAATACCGGTTGATCTAAATGTTGGTAAACCTCATTGGTAACCGAAACCTGTGCACTTGCAAACGATTTAAATGCTTCACGGTCGTTTTCATTCAATTCAGGTTCAATATCGTCGAATAATAAAGCGAATGCCTCACATCCTAGCTCTTTAACTTGATCCAATTTACGTTTCAATGCCTGAACATCTTTTGAATTTGAATAACCAATGTCCAAGCCCGGTGATATAGCGTAAACAAAGAGGACATCATTTGACTTAGAATTCGATATTAACACAGACAATTGTTCCGATTCCCTGCAAGGATAATGAATAAATAAGCCTATATAAACCATGAAATGTTCACTTACTCGACCGTGTATAGTTCTCGCCATAAATTTCGATGTTTGAGATCATCTTTCGGTGCATACATATAGACATTCATACCGAATCGTCTTAATCTGCAATAATAATCTTTGATGGTTATTAAATTCTCTTTAAATTGGCTGGTCACTTACTTGACAAAAAGATCTTTACGTTGTTCCAGTGTCCATGGTCGGCCATAGAATCCTAGAATGTGACTATGGTTGTAGTTGTTGAATGATAAAGGATTAATGATGTTTATACTTACCTTCGACGACACCACAAAGAAATGTGTTTGATTTACAATTAGACACCAATGGTATTGATGATTCTGATTCGTTCGGTGTATTACTGCTAATTATTGCTGTTGTCGATTCTTCGTTCAAGCTCATTATGTATGTAGATGGCCGATTTAATTCTGATATAACACAATTTAATCCTATAGGAAGGGGCTATAGCCGCTTGAAATCGAACGAATCGATCGATTTCCAATGGACCGCTCGGCAAGACAATGGATGGATAACTAATGACAACAGCTGCTGTATGTGTGTATGTAGAATAAACACAATGTCTTTCTTTCTTTCTTTTTGCTGGCCAATTGTGGTTCAATGGATGCACTCAAATACTTTCGGGCTCGGTCGATATTTAGCTCTTTTTTCGATCATAATCCAGACTACCAGATGGTGGTATGATCGGCCACACCAATTTATTAATATTATTGGTTTGGCTGCCTGCCTGCTTGGCATAGATGGATGCCAATCATCGGCAACTTGTAGCTAACCACACATATCATCATCATCCAATATTGAGATGCTGCATCGTACAAACACACACACCAACTTGTAGGATAGTTGGTGAGCCAGATTTGTCTTTCCTGAATCCTAAATCTCTCTCTCTCTCTCTCTCTCTCTCTCTCTCTCTCTCTCTCTCTCTCTCTCTCTCTCTCTCTCTCCCTCAATGTACATCGATTGAGCTTCGATTTGAAAAAAAAGATCGACCGAGCAACCAAGCCATCATCAAACATCATCAAAATTTGATTCGATTCACCCAAAACAACTATAGTTTTGGACTTTATCATCTTTACCTGTATGCTTCTCTTTATTTTAATGTTCATTAAATCTCCAATCCAAAACGGAGAATCCAGCTGACCTGTCTATTTTATTTTGTTTATTATTGTGAGTGCAAAGCTTGTGTGTCGAGTTTCAATGTGATTCACGTTCCATTATTCATTAGTTAAGATGTTATGTTTGATGATTTGATCTTGAGATAATAACAGTCATTGACAAAGGTGTGACTTATCGATCGATATATACCTGTTACTAGCATATAGTACGTGTGCAATAGGCTGATTGGATTATATATCTTGGTGATGATTGTTCCCTTATCATTTCTATGTGTATTTATGTGTGATTGATGTCGTATAACGGAAGCCGATTTATAGTAACAATAATGTCTATCCATTCGAGCATAGTTGTGTTCCATCATTATCATCAAATCAACATCAACATTCCTTACCTTATCTCATCAACATTATTATTGTAATTCTGATTTTGCTATTTATCAATCAATGTCTAGAAACAATAACCGTATAACTTAGCGCAACTTGTGAAAGACAAGAATGTCGACATTTTTCGAACGAATAAAAAATAAAGTTTTTCGTGCTGGTAACCATGGATCGGCCGGTACTAAACGTAAAAAATTTTTCCATAATATTAAATTCGATGAAAATCCCGAAGAAACTTGGAAAACTGTAGGTGAAATTGGTGATGGATCATTTGGAAAAGTTTACAAGGTAAATCGATGAATTCATGCTGTAAAGATGGACTAAAATGATTAATCTTTATGCAATTATTTTTTTGTAAATAGGCCCAAAATATTCATAATGGCCAATTGGCCGCTGCCAAAATCTGCGAATTAAAGGAAGAGGATGAACTAGAAGATTTTGTTGTCGAAATTGATATTTTATCCGAATGTCGACATCCAAACATTGTCCAATTGGTCGAAGCGTATTTTTACGAGGGCAAACTCTGGGTAAATTAGTCATACGCATTGAAAATCTGAAATTTGAACTACAACCATTGAATTACCTTTTCGTTTTCAAACAGATGCTCATCGAATTCTGCGAAGGTGGTGCAATCGATTCAATCATGATGGATCTCGAAAAACCGTTGACTGAAACGCAGATACGATATGTTTGTCATGAAATTGTAGAAGGATTGCGATATCTGCACGAGAAAAAAGTCATACATCGTGATCTGAAAGCCGGCAATGTCCTGTTGACGCTTGATGGTGATGTTAAAATAGGTAATTGTTGATTGATACATTTGTTTGCAAAGACTCATTAACCTATTACATTTCCTTTTTTTCATGAATGTAGCCGATTTCGGTGTTTCGGCCAAGAACAAAAATACCATTCAGAAACGGGATTCTTTCATTGGCACTCCATATTGGTAAGTCCAAAAAGTAATTATCAATTCAATTCAATTTTACTTTAATTTTCAAACAAATAGGATGGCACCCGAAGTGATCATGTGTGAAACTATTCGCGATAATCCTTACGATTACAAAGCCGATATCTGGTCTTTAGGTATCACTTTGATCGAATTCGCTCAGACCGAACCACCCAATCACCAGATGAGTCCGATGCGAGTTCTATTGAAAATCCAAAAAGGTGATCCACCCAAATTAGATAATCCGAAAAAGTGGTCGCCGGAATTCAACAATTTCATCGCCAAATGTCTTATCAAAGATTACAATAGTAGGCCTAATGCGGCTGAACTGTTGGAGCATCCATTCCTAAAACAGGTGAAACCTGTTGAAGACAAACGATTCCTATTAGCATTGATCAGTGAATACAAAGCTGAAGTTGTTGAATATGTGACCGAAGTGAACGAAGATGATGACATCAACAACAAGGATAGCCTTTCTCGTCAGGATTCTTCGGTGGAAAATCCACCGTCAACCGATGAACAGATTCCACCAACGCCTACCACGCCTAATGTAGAGGAGGTAAAGAAAAGCACGAAACGTATACCTGCTCCACCACCACCAGTTTTATCTGATCCAGTAACTTCAACCAATGGTAATGACAAGGATCATGCAGCACTGGAAGCTTTGCAAGAATCCATCGAAGAAGCCGAAGAAGAAATAGAAGAGCAGGTCAATGAATCTCAAGGCCAAGAAATACAAGAGGATGATGTCGTAGACGAAGAGCAACCACCACAATTGGTTACGACAACTGATTCGAGTTCATCGAATGAACATAAATTGGTTGACCAAAACAAAATAGCCTTGTTCACTGATGACAATAATCCTATTCTTAATTGTGATCCTGAAGACATTTCCAACTGTGACGATCTAACACCGTGCCATACACCCCAAATGAACGAATCAGTATTCGATGATGATAATTGCCAGGTGACTATTCTTTCCAACCACAGTACGATCATCAATACAGTGAGTCAATCGACGCCCGAAGATCATCGTAACATATCGATTGTCACCATTGATGATGGCAAACCGATTTCCATTCAAACTTCCGAAGTTCAATCGAACAACAAACAGGAACGAGCAATCAACGACAACTATGCCTCTATTGACAAATCAACCAAGGGTAGAATAATAATTCAAACTGATAAACAGACACAGAAACCTTTATCAAACAAGAATGATGATGTTGTAATGCCAACCGCAAATGCCAACATCAAAACGACGATTAAGGTGAATCTGAATCTCAAATCGGAAAACGAACGACAGCGTCAGCCAAATAGTCCGAAACGAATTCCGACCGAAGACAATCATGTGACCACAAAAATCGATCAGGTAACGCCCGTTATCTGTTCCCGTAACTATGGCAACCATGAACGTAATAACCACCATCACCATCATGGCCATCACCATCACGGACATCATCATAAAAATGTGCAATCATCACCGATAGAATTGAATAACAAAAGTTTGAAAAGAGAATCTTCCAATTCGAGCAGCAGTAATTTTGGAAGTGTTGGTAGCAGTGACAAAGAGAATGTCATTAGCAACAGTGCCAACAACAACAACAACAGAATGCAGCAAGCAAATGATCAATCATCTGCCGCAGTTTTGATACGTAAAAAACAAAGAGATATGGTAAGTAGTGTCATTTGCCATCACAATCGATCCATTTGATTCATCTGTTTCACGTATACAGGAATCGCCATCACGACGTGATAAGAAATCTGCCGTTTCTAATAATCATTCTGCTCAGAAAAAAACGTTGAAAACAAAGACCAGAAAATTTGTTGTTGACGGTGTGGTCGTCACTACTACCACCCAAAAAGTGATTGATGGAGAATCCGATAAGAACAATGATCAATACCTGAGGTAAGATTCATGATGATCTAGTTTTTCGGTCGTGGTAATAATATGTCGTTAATGATTATGTCAACGTAGAAAACAAGAGCTACGAGAGCTGAAAATGTTGCAAAAGCATGAAATCAAACAGCTACAAGAGCTTGAATGTCGTTCGATAGCGGCATACGATGCCCAGGAGAAAAAATTCGACATTGAAATGGCCGCATTAAAAAAATCGTACGATAGTGATCTCGAATCGTTGATTCGACAGCAAAAAATGCTTGTCGAAAAGGGTGAAGAACATCAACAAGTTGAGCTAAAATTGGCAGTTCGTCGTATCAAACAAGATCAGGAACGAGAGTTGAAAAATTTCCGTGAAGCACTTAAAGCCGAACATAAATTGCTCAAACAAGAGGTGGACCAGTTGCCTAAAGATAAACGTAAAGAAGAGTACAGGATACGAAAAGATCGGCTGGACAAGATCCATGCCGATAAGGAACGACAATTTATTGAATCATTGAATCGACAATACGAATACAACATTAACAAACTGAATCAGAGTCATCGAGAAAAGTTGGCCATGATGGAACGACAATTCCTACAACAGAAACAACAACTTCTTAGGGCTCGAGAAGCGGCCATCTGGGAACTGGAAGAAAAACATATCTACAATAAATATAGTCTTCTCAAGAAGCAATTAAACGAATCGTTTTTCCTACAACGACATCAGATGCTCGATCGACATGAAAAGGTTTGTCTTTTTTTTAAACATAAACTATTCATTTATTTATTTATTCAAAATATTAATTAAAAATAATAAACCATATTGATTGATATTCAAACAGGAACTCGAACACTACAAACGTTGGATAAGCCTGCAGGAAGAAGAATTACTTAAACGACAGGCCATTGAAAAAAGATCGTTGCCTAAACGAATTCGATCGGAAATGAAAACCCGTGAAATGATGTATCGTGAAAGTCTGAGGATCAGTATGGCCAATTTAAACAATGCCTTCAGCAATGAAGATGAACGAGAAAAGCTAAAACGATTTCAGGAAAGTGAAAAACAACGATACAAAGATGAACAGGCTCGTCAAGAGCTTAAACATCAGAAACAGATCGAAAGCCTAAAGAATCGCTGTTTAACCGTCATCCATGAATTGGAACAGATCCAGAAAGATAAGAAAAAAGCATTGTGTGAACATGAGATTCTTAAGCTTAACATGCTAGAAGAGGAACACGCTGAAGAGCTCAAACAATGGAAATCACAATTGAAACCTCGAAAACAGGTTCGTTGCGTTTTTATCGCATTTAAACCTTATATCGGATTCTAATCACATTTTGTTTGTAGAAATTGGAAGAGGAATTCATTCGCCAAATAGAAGACCAAGAACGTTTCTATGCGACCACATCAGCCACAGCTGCTGTTTTCGATTGATGATACACACACAGCAAAGAAGGATTGAAGTATCCTTTTGCCAAACTAGTCCGCCCAATTCACACCTACACCTTTTGCATTCATCACATAGCCACATCAATTGTTTCCGTTCTTTCTATGGTGTACATATATGTAGCTTTATAATCGTATTGAAAATCATAAATGAATTATATTGTATTTATAATAATGACGATGATTGTGTTAATTGTTGCATTTATAATTTGTACAATTGATTCAAAACACAGAAAAAAAGTTATGTAAAAAATCATCTTCCATTCCAACGGGATAATTGAGCCGATATTTGGCCTTGTAATGAACGAGCTAGAAACATCAAGAATAACTTGAGAAACATATAGAAAAAAAAATTTCATGATTAGATTGTTATTATAGGCTCATAATTAGACTATATCACCTGAATGATTGCAATGACTATGCAGACATAGGCCAAGACGCTGATGTGTGGTGCGATTTTTTCGGTAATAGCTTCGATACAACCACGAGTGTAAATGTCTTTGTTCACCTCGACTACTGAGCTTATGTTTTGCATGTTGAAACCACATTCGTTGTTTATTAAACCAGACTTGAAAGAGGAAAAAAATTAAACCGGGAAATTGTTACTAAAGTGAAACTTACGTCCAAGTTACGAGAATTTCTGCAACAGGAATAGGGTACGGCACATCGTTCCCGACTTGGATTAGTGTCCAAACATTCGAAATAAATGTTTTTCGACCAATCTTTGTAGCCTTTGTCCGATACACCACAGCATTGGAATTCCGTTTGTACAAGATCGATAATATTCTGTAAATTTGAATCATCCCGATATTTGATGATTGGTTCGTTGGAAAATGCTTCTTTCACCAGATTGAGGAATGAATTCGGAAAAAGAATTGCAATTGCCGACAAAACTGTTTCAGCGATGAACATAAGCAACAATATGAGTGAATACTATATACATAGACAATGGGGTTGAATAAATAAAATTTGACATCAAATAATTATTAAATACAAACCAATCGAAGCAAGAAAAGATTCTCTCGTAATGCTCCAATGCATCCAGTAAAGCTCATGATAAAGACGATACTGCCAAACACAATGATAAACAATGATATGTTGAGCAGAAGATCGATCACGGTCCGAATATGAATGGCCGTATTGTCGCTATATTCCTCAAGAAATGACCAGGCACCTAGGCCAACCAATAGACAGCCGAATAACTGATGAACAAATGGTTAGTGAATAAACAAAGGTTAAACAAATGAATAAATATAATATTATACCCAGACTATAAGGTTGAAAAAGAAAAGGAAATATTTGATATATGGAGAGATGAATGTAAAATTTTCATCATATTGGAATTGCAACAGTTGTGCCAAACGTAATGTATTCATATGTGAATGTTGATGACGACGATTATTATTGTTATTACTGGTGGACCGATGATGTCTACTATTCGCATTTGAAGATGATTGTCTTCCATGATGCGATAATGATGATGAGACCGCCGTCTGACTTCGAGTCATTGTTGTCAATCTTGTTAGAGATCTATTGAATACAAATCTGGTAATCTGTCGAATCCGATTGCATTACCAGCAATCTGACTAGGATTGGTACTTGTCAGATTTGGAACACCACCACCACCACCACCAATTACTATACATACAAACGAATTAAGATCAGATTTTTGTCTATTTGTTGACATACAGAATCACCTGATTTTCGTTTAATTTCCTTTGCCACTGGATTTTGGCTTGCTCAGACGAAATGTAAAAACATCAACGACAAACAAACAAACAACAGACAGACAGACAATGAATGGCTCACTCACTCATGTGTGTACGCCAAACAAAAGCTAAGGCGTCACACACACACACACAGAAACAATTGCTGTGTGTGTGCAATACAAACTGCAGTTTGATGTGTCATCAAAAATTATTTTCAAAATGTTCAAAAATGCAAATGGCCATGACATAAACGAATGAATGAACCAAATGAAATAAAATGGCATAGTTATTATAACCAATCAAAATTTAATTACAATCACTTTATTGTCATCATCATCATCATCATCATTATATTTAATAATGGGTTTTTTTTAAAATATGTGTGCATGTGTAATATATCATTTGATTATTTATGAAACAAACATTTATATCGACATTTAAATCATTATAGACGATGATTTTGAAAATATTAACCAAATTCTGCGCTGTGATTGAAATTCACATTCAAAGTTCAGGTTCTTTGATGTGGGTGAAATGTGCAATCGGGCTGGGGATGACATTGTCATGTTATTGGATGGATTTTTTTTAGGGGGTAGAAAACATACACACATTAATTGGCAGATTGAATGGACTGAAGGGTGAATATCATTATCAGTCATTTATGACCGATATGATCCATCCTTGTGGTGATGTGTGGTGTGGGTATATCAATTTGTGGCTGCAACTGTGGTAAGAGAGAGAGAGAGAGAGAGAGAGAGAGAGAGAGAGAGAATGATGAATCCATTCAGTATTCGGATATAAAATTTAGATTGAAATTGGACACTTAGATAGTAGAAAGTAATAGTGTGATATAAAGAAAGAGAGCGAAAGAGAATAAGTTCGTTATTAATAGGAAATGATTATGATTATAGTTCGTTGTTTGTGATATAGAAAGAGCTCGTTGATTCGATTTTTTGGAAGTTGGGTTGTAAGGTCGTAAGGTTAAATTGTGACAAACGTACACACAGTCCATTCCATACATTTATTCAGAATACGAAGCTATTATATTTATCAAGGAAAATAAAGACAACCGTTCGTAGTTAGTTGAATGAGATTAAGCGAACAGACAAACAAAAAGATAAAAATAAAGAGAAGGAAAGCTATGGATACATTACCTATGATGATGATCAATATGACCAAAACAATCATTCCAAGTATGAGCATCATCTGTACAAATAAACAAAAAAAACGAATGAATCATTATTATTGATAAACAAAGTGTAAACAGTATAGAATTACCTTGAGATTTTGCCACCAATATTTTCGTTTCAATTTACCAGCTTGTTGTTCGAATTGACTAGCCCCTTGTTGCAAAGCATCGGCTCGATCATCTAATTCGGACAATTTTTGATCACGTTCCAAAACTTTTTCAACATTCGTACGCATTATACCAACCACTTCGTCCACCTAAAACAAAATACACAACCGGGCAATTTATTAATCATCCATTAATCAACTACATACCTGAGCTTGTGTTTGTTGTAATCTTTTCGAACTGGCTCCTTGAGACATTTTGTTGTATTGAGAATTATTCGTTAAAAAAACAAAACAAAAAACGGATCGAATAACTTGTAATCAACAGCAAAAACAATGCATAAAAAGCGTAATTTAACTCATCCAATATCAGTGGTTGAAACAGGTAAAACTTTGAAGTGATTATGGGTTTTCGATTGTCGTTTTCCAATGCACAGCACGATTTGGCTAGTCAGCATACGATACTTTTACGGCCATCACTAAACATCTTCTCATCCATTTATACTTTGTGCTACTACTCATTTAGTATAGTCATTTGGCCACTAGAGGCAGCAGTGGCTGGTTAATTTGTCATGGCGTTATCAGGTTGCCCATATGATTGACATTTTTTAGTTGTGATTTGATTTGATTATTGTGTATGATCAAAGTTGCCGAAAAATATCATCTTTACGATAATCGATCATCAAAAACATCATGGCTTATTTGGAATTTTTTGGCTACTGTTTAATAGCTTTTGGACCTTCATTGGCAATGTTTTGTCTGGTGATAGCCAACGATCCAATTCGTATTATTATCATGATCTCAGCGTAAGTGATTTTCTCTTCAATGTGACAATTATTTCTTGTCTAACTGATTGATTCTTACCGATTGAACCTGTTTGGACAGATGCTTCTTCTGGTTAGTATCGTTGCTGTTATCCTCCATTTTATGGACCATTGTGGTTCCACTCAAAGAATATCTATTATTTGGTGTCACTTTTTCCATACTGTTCCAAGAGACGTTCCGTTATCTTTTCTATCAAGTTCTAAGGTAGCCATTCATAATTGATAATTGCTGTATTTTTTGTTATAATCTTTATGTATTTGTGTTTGTATCAAAATAGGAAGGCCGAAACAGGTTTACAGAAAGTGGCCGAAGTTGGTCGCAATGGATCGAATGAAATTCAGCCCAAATTGGACACCAACCGTATGCAACTATCTTTCGGTGTGTATGACACTTATGCATTGCTTATCATTTATTCTGATTGATATGATCCATAGTTTCCGGCGTTGGATTTGGCGTGATGAGCGGTGTGTTCTCTCTAATCAATATCCTGGCCGATGCTACTGGTCCCGGAACTGTTGGTCTTGATGGTGGATCCACTTATTTTTTTCTGTGTGCTTCGCTGACAACATTGGCATTCATACTGCTGCACATTTGTTGGACAATCATTCTGTTCAAATCCTGTGATAGCGGCAATAAGCCTTTCATTTTATTCGTGCTCATCTCACATCTGGCTGCCTCTTATATCGTAAGCAACTTTAGTAGTTTCTTTGTTTGTTTTCTTGTGTTTACATGTCTAACCGAAAAATGTATTTCTGTTTCTGCTGTAGACATTTTTGAATCCTTCGAAGCTATACGCTATATCCATTCCAATGCAATATCTGCTACTGGTGATCACATTTTTGGTGACGCTTAAATGTGCTGATTTTCGTTTCGATCAATTTGTTCGTTGCCGAAAAACGAATTGATTGCAATGGTGTATTACCCATTTTTATGTTTATATGCTTTTTTCATGTGAATAAATCCATTTCGATACATAAATTCTGTTTATTATGTGTGTATATTTGTGGTCGCCATGACGACCTGGCCATTATCACAATCACACTGTTTGTCAAATTTCGTTTGATCTAATTGAATTCGATCCCGTCAAATAGACGAAAATCATAATCATCATGCCCAGAGATCAGTCATCATCTGCATCGTCAATTGGTGGTGGTGGTGGTATATCATCACATACTGAGATTAAACCGATCATTCCTAGTCAACATCTTGTCATCATCGATGAACGACCTTATTTCGTGCTTTGTAAACCGAAATTATTGCCACTCAAATCGATCGCATTATTACAGGTGGAAAGTATTCAACGTGAAGCCGAAGAGAAGATTAAATTGATGCAACAAAAGCAATGATTAAATGATTGATAGATTCATTCATTCATTGCAATTGATTGATTGTATTACTCTGTTTGTTATTATATCATATCTGTTTACTGTTTAATAGGTGTGTGTGTGTGTCATATATAAAAAAATCAATAAATCTCTTAAAACAATTGCGTTGGATAATAAGTTGCATCTATAATTATGAAATCATCATCATATTAGTATAAAATGTATGTAGTGTTTGTTGGTATTTGTAAAATTAAAAAAAATTCCAAAAAACAATACTCCACATTTGGATATGGATACTACGATTCTCCTAAATTCTCCTTGATGGTTTGATTTTGTTCGTTTGTTTGTATATGGTCTGTCACTCTCTCGGGTTATCACAATAAAACGTTTGCATGTCTCGAAAGCTGATTATACCGAGCTAGGTGATAATAATGGAATGTTTCGGGCGAGGCAATAAAAAAAACAACAATGATGATAACGATAGGCAACAATGGTGATCTCTAGATGAGGCTATTCTGACCAGACCAATCGGTCCTATGATTGTCAGCTACGGGTGACATTGGTGTTGATGAACTGCTTACAGGACCTGTGTAAAACCAAAACAAATAGTCAATAAAGATTATGAATGGCCTGATTTCTTACTAAGAGAATTGTTGAGACCAAAACCAAATTGTCCAGGAGGTGTTTGAGCATTGGCAGCCGTAACCTTTGCCATATGTTGATTGTTTGCCTGTGCTAACTGATTGATGGTAAGAACGGCTGGCTTAGAGTTCTTTAGATCAAGTATGTTGTCAAAGTTTATGTTGGTATTGAGCCCACTCCACGTTTCACCTGAAAATATCATCCCAGTCATATAATCATATAATAATAATACTAATAATAAAAAGACATGTGGATAACGAACCGATTTTATGTGAAGACGATGAGCATGATGAAGTATCTTCTGATTTGATAGCTGTCTGTTGTGCAGTGGATTGTAAATGATTGTTGGCCGCAACGGGCGTCAACAATGACATTGTATCAAACAAAGGCTTCGTTGGTTCCGTCAATGTATTAGCTAGAAACGGATTCATAGCTGCAAAGGCGGCTGAGTCACTAGGTTTATTGGAACTTGTTTCGGTCATCAAATCGACCACATTCGAACTGAGAATAGGTTGCACAGCTTTCGATGTGATCGAATCGAATGCACTTTGGAAATCGGCAAAATCTTCAGTACTGCTGTTGTTGTTTATTGCTAGCTTATTGACAATGGGAGTTGGTTCGCTTCTAGGAATTGTGGGCCCAACAAACTGTGAGAAATCGGCAAATTCTTCGCCTGTTGCTGATTCAGACAAAGTCGAAGTGACAGTAAGGCCACCAAATAGGTCACCCAGAAGATCGGCAGTCTTCGTTTGGCTATTGCTTGTTGGAACAACCGATAATAGATCAGAATCATTCGCATTAGATTCAGCTGGTTTGCTGTTGGCGTGTTCCTGGGCATAAAGAGCTGCAGCTCCAAGATCGATTTTTTTGACGTTTCGAGTAGTCCGTTGTTTGGCTGGTTGCTGCTGTTGATTGCTGCCACTGTTATTCTCGGCTGTAGAAGCTGCTTTTGCTTTTGATGGCGACGATGATGGTTGGCTATATTCATTATTGTCTTGGATATCGTCATACCGTTTTGGTTGCTGTTCGATTTCGTCTTTGAATGCTCCATCATAGGGTTTATCACTTTTTCTTGGTGAATAATCGGACCAAGAATCACGATCCCTGTAACGATGCTAAATAATCAGGAGCAAAAATTAATTGCCCAAAACGAACATACCTGTCCGAATAGGAAGATTGGTTTGATACGCCCACAAATTTATCCTTGTATTGTTTAGCTTTTTTTCGTTCCTGGCGAACTTTCTCATCATCCTGAATCAATTCAATGAGCAATTTGGCTCGTTGTCGAACGTTAATACCTTGATCTTTGCCAAAATCATCAATAAAGGTGTAGTTTTCAAGACGACGAAGATCATAGATGTGTTCGCGAGCCGATGTAACAACACGTTCAGAGCCATTGATAACCAAATAATTAAGCAATTGTAATGATTTATAGGTTCGTCGCCAATTATACATGTTGTCCTGTAGCATCCGTTTCCAAAGCATATTCATCACTTCCGGATAATATTCATAGGTGAACGTATGCTGAGCTATCTCTTGCATCTGACGACCGGTTGGACCCCATGCTTCATCGTTAGTTGCCTCACGAACTTTGGCCTAGCGATCGACAGTTGTAGTATGCAGGGGTGGTGGAAAGTGAATATTCGACTTACCTCGACTTCAGTGTAGTTCATGATGATGTTTGTCCTGTTCGAAAAATGTAAAACAAACAATTGTAGATTATTTTGTCATCATCATATATCATTGAAGTTTGAACTTACGCTTTGTCGTAAAGGTCACGAACTTTCCACATGACATTCATGATGCTTGATTGATTTGTCCACGATACAGTTCAAAAATTGTTCCACTAATGATTCGATGATGAATCTTGCGACAAACAAACGGATGGAACCCACCAATTCCCGAAATTATAAAAAAAAAATTAGTAATTACGATGAACAGAACGAAACTAGTATCAATGATAAGGCAATATGGATGATGGACCAATCTCAATTGATTTGATGAGGATGTCTTCGAAATGAAACACACATCAAACAATTGAGATGATGATGTGTGAGCAAACCAAAATGATTGCCATTGAATGATGCAGTCGATAGATGTCGCTCGTCACATATATCATCAGTTGGCCGCTAATTACAATTAGTAGAATTCAATTTGAAAAAATTGAAAAATGTTGCGAAGATGTAATTATTATGATGATTGATAAAACCGCTTGATTGTTACAATTTTCACAATTATGGATTAAAGAAAAATTTATTTTTATTGTATTATTTGGATCAAACGTTGATTGATTAAGATTCAAATAAGCTATTCGAAAGCATACACCAGTATTACCTACTACTATGATCGATGGATCATCAATTAATCATCCATTCAATCATTCATTGTCTGGATATTTTGATACTACATCGTTAAAAGCTTGTGCTACGTATTCAACGTTATTCGTATTGAGACCACAGATACTGATACGTCCATCATTGGGAAGGTAAATATGATAATCATCAACAAGATGTCGAACGTGGTTGGGAGTTAGGCCAGTGTATGAGAACATACCAATCTGTGATGTAATGTGTGACCAATCGCCTGGTGTTTTTAGTTCTTCAAGTTTATCACGTAAAGCCTTACGCATCTGGATGATTCGACCGGACATTAGTTTGATACAATCATGCCATTCCTGGTTTAGTTGACTATCGCTCAATACGTGTGACACAATTCGAGCACCATGAGCCGGAGGATTTGAGTAATTTCCACGAACAATTAGAGCCATCTGGGCCTTAACGTTGGTTAAAACGTCGGCGTTTTTTGCGACAAATGTCAGATTGCCGATACGTTGACAGTAAAGGCCAAAATTCTTGGCAAACGATTGAGCGCAAAGAAATTCGAATCCACGTGATACAAAGTAACGGACCGAATAGCTATCCTTGACTAGATCTCCAGATGCAAAACCTTGATAGGCACAATCGAAAAATGGAAACAAATGTTTCTTTTCAATCACATTGGCTATCTTCTCCCATTGTTCGATAGTTGGATCGACACCAGTAGGATTATGAGCACAGACATGCAATATAATCACAGAATCTTTAGGTGCTTGGGCCAGATCCTCTAACATGCCATCAAAATCAAGACAACGATTCTTGCCATCCCAGTAACGAAACGTACGAACATCCGTAAAACCAGCATTTTTGAGCACCAAATGATGATTCGCTGAGCGTAAACAAACTAAGTTATTTAGAACAATGACAACACACACTAAGAATGTTACATACGCCACGATGGTTTCGAAACGTAAACTGTTTTGAAACCAACACATTTTCGCAGGAACTCCGATCCAATTCTTAATGCACCCGTTCCAGAAAGCGATTGCACACCAAAAGCCCGTTGTTCCTGTACCGCTGGACTGTCCTCACCCAACAACATACGCGTTGCTAGTTGAGTAAACGACTCCATACCCAATTGACCCAAGTATTCATGATTCAAGGTTTCGTCCTTAGAAATGGCTTCCTCTGCTTTACGAACAACAGGTAATACCCATGGTTTTGCTTCGTTTGTTCGATACGCTAAGCAAAAAGAAAGTTCCGTTAATTGAACATGTGTCAATATACACCTATTTGACAATAATGGACCATGTTAAAACTACGGCTAATGATGGACAAAGGACATAATTGACAAAGGACAGAGAGCAAGAAAATACTTACCTCCAATTCCAAGATCCACTTTTTTCGGATGTGGATCTTCACGATACGCCTTGGACAATGCAAATATAGCAACGGGTGGTGCACTCTCAACGCAACTAAAACATGACATGGTCGATAGAGAAAAAAGATGATAATCACAAAATAAAACAACGATGGTAGCAAATGTTTAAATGACTTTCAATCGTCTGACAACCACCATCACCACAAACCAAAAGAATATCACGAAGTTAAAGCGCATCTTATGTGCATCATATACATTCTTTTACGCCATTTCCACATTGTATTGAAGTCATTGTTTAAATAGTGATCACATGCATTGATCACATGATCGATTGCTACCATCGACCCCTATCATCATCGATAAATGGCATCATCATCGTTGATAAAGAGATTATCAGGTAAAAGTTCATGATAACTGGCCATGATCCTTTTTTAAAATTTGAATTTCATTCAATCAAATATATAGGTTCACTTCAACTTTGTACAAACTTGGCCGCGTCGTTGCTCACTCGTAATCCGTTCAATTGGCAGCAACAAAGAAATGTCATCTATTTCACACATAGTCAGGGCAAGTTCCGTTCGAATAAAGCTGTGTTGCGTCGTTTCTATCGACTGAATTGGGGCGCTTGGATACGACCACGTGCTGGTCGTCACAAACATCTTTGGCGAAAACCTTACTATCTTCGTTGGTGGGCCAAACAACACGTGTTCTGTACGGACGAACAGAATAAAGTTCTCGAACAGATGGTATCGGCTCGTTACAAGAAACCAACCTACTTTGTAGATGATCCATATGAACCGTACCAGAAACGTCATAATCTGGTTTACGTGCCATTAGGAAAGAATCGTATATCTCGAAGTTATATGCATGCACTACTCGACAAATGATTATTTTGTCAGTAATTGTGTGCAATATAATTCTACTATTTAGAATGATCTATAATTATTATTAGATTGATTCATCATTTAATACATTAATGTTTTGTATGATTAAAATTCTGATTATTATCCTCTAAGTTGATGATTTTTTTTTTACCCTCCAACGGTGATAAGTGTTAGCCGATTATGGAAAGTACAAATAAATTTTGACGATCACTATCGATAGTCAAATCGTTTAGTCGTTCCATCGAACGTCTGATTGGAGAGTTGGATACTCCTCCTCCCCAACATACTTTCTTTACACATGCTTGGAATTTTTTTCGGTTGCTATTCAAAAACAAAATCGTATTGAATTATATTGCCAATACCGATTTTTTGTTCTGGTCTTTTTATCCAGCAAATAAATTGATTCATAGCTCATTATCAATTTATAATCATTGACAATCATCATGGGTGACGAAGTAAATCAGGTAAGTTATTATTTTTTAACTTGGAAATTCATAATTGATTTGATGATGTGACTATTAATTATTTTCATGATGTCATCGATGAATACATCATCGTCTTTTTGATCGCATTGAAAAAAACTCATGTCTATGGCTCATTTATCATTATTATTTTTTGCATTAAAAAAAATTTAGACAGCACCGATTACCGTTGAAGAACCACTCGATCTAATTCGTTTAAGTCTTGATGAACGAATCTATGTTAAATTACGTAATGAACGTGAACTTCGTGGCCGGCTACATGCCTATGATCAACATTTGAATATGGTATTAAGTGATGTTGAAGAGGTGAACAAAACAATCGAAGTGAATGAAGAGACATTTGAAGAATTTATCAATACAAATAAACGTAATATTCCAATGTTGTTTGTACGTGGTGATAGTGTCATACTGATTTCACCTCCAGTTCGAAATGCAAATTAATTCGAAATTTTTTTTTTAATGTAAACAAGTTTTGTTTTGTGTGTTCATCTCATAAACATTTGTGTAACAAATTTTTTTTCCGTTTTCACAACTTTTCTCTGAATAAACTTAATTTTTTTTTCTTCATCATTAATTAATTAACAATTGTGAACAATTTGTATAATGTTGACAAACAACAACAAAAAACAATCTATGGATCCGATTTATTCGGAATTTTTGCCCGAAAATTTTGATCAACAGAATGCTATTGCATCGGTGAATAATCTACCGTTTTCAGAACAGATTTCAAAAATCGCTGCCGGTATTGAACAGTTGAAAAATAATATCAATCAATTAACAACGAAAAATTGTGAAACATTTTTTCGACGTGCATCTAAACTTGATGAATTATATAATGATTTGAGATTCATCGGTATTAAATCACAGAATCTAATGAAAACAATGGAATTGATGATTATGAAATTCGAATCACCATATCAACAGCTTAACCATGAGATTATTCTATTATCACGGCTGCAGAAAACTTGTGATCTGCTACGAAAAATGTTACGTATCATGTATCTAATGGAACGAATTGATGAATCAAATATGAATAATGATATGACAAAAAATGAATCGGGCATTTTTTTGAAAGAAATCATTAAATTATCACAATATGTCAATGAAATTGATGGCATTATTCAATCGGACGAGGAAAATTTACTCCATAAATTAAATTGTATTTCTAAAGATTTGGAAAAATTTCAGCAAATTAAATCGAAAATAATTATCGAAGCAGATTCATTACTTCGTAATGGTTTGGAATCATTGGACAATAATAATATCGGTGCTGCTTTGCAAATATATCACAATCTACGTTCACTTGATTCGATTGTCAATGATTTGATCGTTGAAAAATGCCGATTAATTGAACAATCTTTATCGAAATTATTCGATGATATGAATATGAATGAAATGAAATTGACGATACCATCATCAACAAGACAGAATAATCTAATGAAAACAAGTATACGTAGTAATTGTAAATGTAATCTTGAAAATCTTTACATTCATTTTCATCAGATTTCAACAATGATTAAGATATTGAAAAAACGTCGTGATAATCAAACACAAACATTATTGATTGAATTTATCGATAATCGTGATGAATTGATTCGAAAATTTTGGAATGAAATTATTCGAATTTTTTCCGCCTCATTTAATAAATTATTTCATTGGTCACCAGCGATTAAAAGATTAATTGAATCCGATTATTCAAAAATATTGTCATTTTTTCTTGATTATTCTGAACGAATCATCGTCGATGAACCAGAGATTGAGAATGAAATAACATTACGTTCGACTATTGGACAATTTGAAAATGCTTACCTCTCGAATTCATTATCATCATTATTCGAATCGGTGAATCGAATATTCACCAATGTTGGTGTGATTAAAAATCAGAAAATTGATTCAATACCATCGGAAAAAGATGTCGATTTGGTAATTAAAGATATTTCGAATGAAATTGTAGCATCAAATTTTGATTCCATGTTATTAGAATCCGTATGTCGAAATATTGTCAAAACAATCAATTTGTTTGTATTTAAATGTGAACAATTAGTATCGAATGATGGTGATGCTACACAAGTGATCGGCAAATTCACAATAAATCAACGACATAATTCATTGATTATATATTCGTTAAATTATTTTCATAAACAATTAAAGAATCTAATCATAAATAATGATAAAAATCAATCGATTCTTAAGAAACATTTAATAGAAACATCATCATCATTGAAATCAATTGATAATTTAATATTGAATACATTTGAACCATTCATCAAATCGATACAGGATGCAATCGAGGATATAATTCTTACCATTCATAATGAAAAATATGATATTAACAGGTATGTTATTATTTTGAAAATGATTTTTCTAATAATAATTTATTTTATCATTCGAAGCAAAATTATGCCTAGTAATTGTTCACTTTACATGAAAGAACTGCAACGATTCATTGCTCGCATATCAAGAGATTATTTTCAACAATATCCAAATGATGCAGAAATTATCAAAGAAAGGTAATAAATAAATTATTACAACAAAAATTATTTATAATTTATTGTTTTTTGTTTCTCGTTGAAGAATTCATCAAATGGCCGCATTTGTCATTGATTTCTTTTTATTACAAAATTGTCTAATACGTCCGGTATCGGCAATGGGTAGACAAAAAATTTTCAATGATTTTACCCAATTAGAAGAGGCAATCATTCCAATCTGCGATCGCCTTGGTGATGTTGGTCGATCATTTCAAATATTAAAAGCATTCAAAACATTGTTATTATTATCACCGGAAGAACTATGTGACGCACCCATTGTTGGTGATCCAATTCCCTATTATTTGGTCATATATTTTTTCATTGCAAATCATACAACGGATGAATTGAAATCGCCACATAAATTCAAGGATTGGTCAATCAGTCGTTATAGTCAATGGTTTATGGCTGAAAATCGAAATGATGAAGAACGGTTATCAATCATTAGGTAAGTAGTGGATATAAAAAAAAAAATTCTTCAATTAATTCGCTTTTTTCGTATTCACAGGAATTCTTTGAATGAATACATTATACAGGCAAAAAAATCACAAAAGAAACAATACTTTGCAACATATCATTTATTGTCAAGTCTTATGAAAAAGACCAACGTTGAATGAAAAATATGAATCATTATTTTTTTCAAATCAAAAAAAAATTAATAATTAATGAAAAATAATAATTATGATGATGATTAAAACATTGTCTGTTCTTTCAATAATTCCAGTGTATAGCTTGCAAAAAATGCTGGCAAACTTTTGTGTTCGTTGATATACAATTCAATTTTATCGTTAAATTTTGCTGTTGTTTCATCTTCGATTAATCGAATCGTTTTGCCATCGAATTCAATTGAGAATGCATTTTTAAGTGCATATTTATGCCGTACACGATATTTATTTCGATACAAATCATCGACTTGATATCCAGTAACTTCCATGCAACATTGACGAAAACGATAACATTTTTCCTTAAATTTATCATTCAATATGATTGTTTTTTGTTCATATTCTGCTAGTTTTTCTTCCAGTTTTTTCACTTTAAAACGATATTGTAATCCTTCATCAATCTGTCTAGTAATATCGGCATTATTTAGTTCTCCACGTTCCATAATTTCTACAAGACATTTTAAACGTTCATTTTCTTCTCTTAATTTTCCCAATTCTTCGATACGTTTTTTCATTTCCCATGACACGGGATTTTCTATCAAATGTAACACACGATATTGTTTCTCATTCGTTTGTAATGTTGAACAATCTAACATTGATACATTCGTACAAATATGTGGATTCAATTCTTTGATTCTTCGAATTTCATTTTTTAATTCTTCATTCTCTTTACCCATCGATCGTTTTGTTTCTAATTCGTTTCTTGCTTCATTTAATTCTGATTCAAATTTGTTGGCCGCCGTTTTATATTGTTCGATAATCGATTCTAATTCATTGATTTTTTGGCCATTATTTATATCGGCATTTTTATTGATAGAAGAATCTTGTGCTCTCATTTTTTTGTAATAATCAACCTCTTTGGATAGGAACAGACACTTTTTGTTGCTATGTTCTAAAATCTGTTCAATCTGGACAATCTTAGCTTCAGCATTCTTTAAATTTGATTCATTAGATTTGGAATGAAAATTTTCGTTCGATATTTTTTCCTCTAATGTTTTGACATTAGATTTTAGTAGATCATTTTCAACATTCAATATTGTTACATTTTCAGTGAGCGTCTTTATTTTATCAACAACAATTTCGGGCGAATCAATTCCAACGATCTCTGTCCATTTCAATAATTTGGCCTTATTCGATTGAAAAGAATGTATGTCGATATTTTTCTGATTCAATTGTTGTCGTAATATTTCGATCTTCGTTTCATGCCCGAATAATTTTTCATTCAGCATCACATTCTCTTCGTGTACACGTGATAAGAGATCAAGTTTATTTTTAAGTTGAACATTCTCATCTTTTACACAACGTAATTGGCTTAATTCACCTTGCAGAATTGATTCTAATTTTTTGCCTTCTTCAAAAGATTTCAATTCTGTTCGCAATTGTTCGATTGTTGAATTTGCTTTATTCAATTCAGTTTTTAATGTATCAATTTCTTTGTTTTTTAAATCAAAATCTAATGAATTCGAACGATGTAATTCATTTTCCTGTCTCAGTTGATCATTTTCGGATTGAAGAAGGCTGATACGATGTTCGAAATTCAATGTATCCATTGATAATTGACATCGTTGTGTTTCTGCATCGGATTTGGCTTTAAACAACTCTTCTTTTAATTTGGCAATCACTTTTTCATGTTCAATATTTTGTTTATCGATCAATTTGGATTGTTCAAGATGAAGTTTTTGAAATTCATCAAATTCATATTTCAATTTTTTTTCATTCTCTTTCAATGTTCGAATTTCGTTCTGCAAGTCTTTTGTTCGACTCTTGTATTCTTCGATTTCATTTTGATATCGAGTTGCATTCACTTCATTATCGATTCGTAACTTGGAATTTTTACGTTCTAATTCATCAGCTTCATTCTTTAGAACATTGATACGAACTTTGTATGAGATTAATTCAGTATCTTTGGTGATTGTTTTCCAATCTACCATAGGACTGGTTGCTTTCGATTCAACGTTTCGTGTAATAATCGTTGGTTCTTCGATTAATGAACTATTACTTGATATTTTTGAGCTGTTTGCATTTGTATTCGGAACATTTAGTAATTTTGAATCAATAGACATTGCCGATGAATTGCGACTGATCATCGATATTGGTGAACGAAATGTACCTGAAAAATCTAATTTAAGATCAGAGACATTCGAATCCTCTATCATATCATGATGACTTATTTTCGATTTCATCAACGATAATGGTGCTGAACGTTTAAATTTAGTTAAGGATGTTGGAATATGTGAAATGGGTGGATCGTTTGGTCGTGGCCGTTTGATGCCGCTATACATGACATTTTGATTCGATGGTTTTTTTGTTGTTGTCGGAATCCTCGATGGTCTTGGTATTGACGATATATTCGGTATCCGTGAGCTGGATGATTGTTTCTTTGAACTAAACGTTGGAATATTCGAATTCATCGTATTTTCTTTTGAAAAAAAAATAATTTTAGCAAAAAACTTTAGACAAAAAAATTAAAAATTCTGTTTTCAAAGTTAATCATTGAACTCCGAGTCAGATTGGTTAACGTCTGCGCAAATCAATACGCGCTTTTTTATCTGAACATTGTTTATGAAGATATCAGTAATCGCATTATAAATGCTTACACCCCTTGTTGATAATCAATCCATTTATTCGTGGATAAAATGATTTAATTGATATTTGGATTAATTTTCCATTGATAATTTTTGTTGCAAAAGCTCCATTTTTAATTAGAACATCAATCATCGAACTTTTTTTTTGCTGTTATTTGAATTAGCAACTAAATATCTTTCGATATTTATTGTACTAAACTTTGGAATTTGTTATAATGATCTGAAAATCCTAACATGAAAAAACGTTCCGTTAATTATCTTTGTACATTTTTTCGGATTAGCTTTTAATTCACACATGGGGTCATTTTGATGATAATAAATTTTTTTAATATCCAAATTCTTATGTGTGAATAGCTTTTGAAATTTGACATGACAAATATAATCGAATGATAATTTTTCTGGTGAAAAATGTACATTTATGAATCGAAAATGAAAAAAAACACGTCTGTTCATGAAATTTTATCTGGCAACATTCATCGATGAGTATAAGAATAAAAGAGAAAACACACTACAATTTTTCATTCAAGATTTGCGGCTCATTTGCTGGTCGTCCTTCATCATCGTTTCTTCAAACATTCAATGAATTCAGTTCTGACCGTTTGTGAATTAATTTCTTTCAAATCATTCATCAAATATTATGGCTAGTGTTTTATGTAGAAATAATTTTCTTCGAAATTTATCCATTAATTTTCGATGTAAACATAAATCTAGAAGATTTCAATCCACATCGATCAATACGATTATCGATCCATCGTTTGAATTAACAACCGATCAAATACAATTGCAGGAAATGGCCTACAATTTCAGTGTAAATGAATTTCGACCATACATGCAAGAATGGGATGAAAAAGAATATTTTCCACGTGATCAAATGAAAAAATGTGCCGAACTAGGATTTGGTGGTTTGTATATACCTATCGAAGATGGTGGTACTGGTCTTAGTCGACTGGAAACATCGATTGTTGTTGAAGCTTTAGCACAAGGTTGTGTTTCTACAACGGCATTGTTGACCATACATAATATGGCTTCCAATCTAATCAGTAGTTATGCTAATAAAGAATTGAAGAAAAAATATTTACCCGATTTAATTAGCTTTGAAAAAATGGCATCATATTGTTTAACTGAACCAGGTGCTGGATCCGATGCGGGTAATCTGAGCACGAGTGCTGTACGCAAAGATGGATATTACATCGGTGAGATCGATTGAACATTGTTACCATTATCGTTTATTTGATGAATAAAATATTGATTTTTTCTATAGTAAACGGCAGTAAAGCATTCATAAGTGGTGGTGGTGATAGTGATGTATATGTAGTCATGTGTCGCACAGGTCCTTCTGGTCCAAAAGGAATTTCATGCCTGTTAATTGAAAAAGGCACCGAAGGTCTTAGTTTTGGTAAAAAAGAAAAAAAACTTGGCTGGAATACTCAACCTACACGAGCGGTCATCATGGAAGATTGTAAAGTACCAGTGGAGAATTTAGTAGGTGAAGAAGGTCAAGGTTTTAAAATGGCAATGGATGGCCTAAATGGTGGTCGAATCAATATATCGGCGTGTTCATTGGGTGCAGCACAATGGGCATTAGAAGAAACGATAGCATATACATCGGATCGTAAACAATTTAATCGTACAATAGCTTCGTTTCAGAATACACAATTCAAATTGGCTTTACTTGCTTCCGAATTAGTTGCTTCACGGCTATTTATACGATCGGCTGCAAGAAGATTTGATGCAGAAACCAATGATACTGAAATGAATGTCAAAACTGTGCCATTACCATCATTAGTTGCGGCCGGAAAACTAATAGCAACGGAAAAAGCATTCATGATCATTGATCAATGTTTACAATTATTCGGTGGTTATGGTTATCTAAAAGATTTTCCATTACAACAATTATTACGTGATTCACGTGTACATCGTATATTGGAAGGCACCAATGAAATTATGCAGCTTATCATATCACGTGATTTTATACAGAAAAAATAATTGAATGAATATTTTCTTCTTATTATAATATTTCAAAGGTCAAAAATTTTGACTCATAATAAATGAATTCCATTCCCGACATGAAAAAAATTCAATTTCAATCCACTAGAGGGCAATTTTGTGATATAAAAAATATCAAATACGGATATATTAACACACACTAGCGTCTGTGTGTGTGTACAAGTTTGTTGAGAGAGATTTAATTCCAAAAATCAACAGGTGTGATGAAATAATAAATTCAATCGATCGATAATGAATATTTTATTAATGAAATTATTATCAAATAATAATATATAATCGATTGTAAAAAAAAGTAGAAAAAAAATATATATGAGAATAGATAGAATAATATTCTTTTCCAATAATGATGATGTTGGTGAATATTGGATAGGAATGATCAATGATGAATCAATGAATCGATCAGTGCCGAATATTATGAAATTGATGTATATATGTAGAGTGAGTGAATGAATGAATGAGTGAATACATGTGCAACGAATAATAAAATAAATTAAAATTGAAATGTTGTTATTTCTTCTTGTTGGTAGTTTGTTTTTTTTTCAAAAATTTGAAATTAACGATCAATAAAATAAGAGAAAAAAATCACTTTGAATATGAATTATACAATCATTAAAAAAAACGATAATCATTTTGTTTTTTGTTTTGATTCTCTGCTTTGCCGTATATAAAAATCGATGTGATATATTTAAAAAAATGATGATTATGATGATGATGATGATGATTAGAAAAAAATAATACATTTTACAAATACATTTATAACAAATTGAGACAGTTGACATGCTTTTATCCAATTTTTTTTTTCATTCAATTTACAAAGATGGATGGATAAATGTGTGAATTATTATTACGTTGTTGTTTTTCTTTATGATGAAATATTTTTTTTTTAATTTTTGGTTTCATAATGAGGTAGTATGGTAGAAAGGCTTTCTTCTTTTTTGTTTTGTTTTTTACTTTTTTGATCCATAACGAATACAGGTGGGCGGTGTTTTTTAATCTTGTCTTACTTGGAATTCAAAATAAGACGTTTTTTCAGGAAAGAAAATTGGTTTCTTAGAAGAAAATAGATGTGTCAAATTTTGTTGTTGTTGTTCGTGAAGGTAGAAAAATATTTCGAATTCCATGTCACATGTCATTCATTCGGTACAAATGTCGTCACATCCTTTTTTTCCATATATTTGTGCATCAATATGATGATTTGTTTTCAATCGAATGTACCACTTATTCACCCACACAAATGTCTGACCTTCTTTGGTAAACGACGAATCTTTTTCGATGTTATCGTTGAACCGCCATTGGATACATTACGTTGTTGTCGACGATTTGATTGATATGAATTATCATTATTATTATAATTATTGAATAATATGGTTGATACATTGAAACAACGATTCGATTTTGATATGACCAATTCGGTAGCATTATTATTATTGTCATTATGATCAGTTTGATTAATATTCAATTTTCTACGTTTCAATTGTCGTTGTAATTTTTTCGAATCTAAACGGCTAAATTGTGGATGATGAGTAAGTATACAATTTAATCGTGGATCACGATAAATTTCTTGATCAAATATCTGTTCACCCAATTTTTGCCAATCATCGCAGATACCATCTTCAGCATGTTTTAACTTGTTATGACCGGTTTTTCCATCAAATATTTGTTGTTGATGATGATGATAATGATGTTGATTATTATGATGGTGATGATGATGATGATGGCCATGATCATTACCAAAATCATTATCATCAATCTCGATTTTCGTAAAATGGCGACATTTGAGATATTTTTTTTGCATTTTATTCATCATTACTAATGGTTGACCACCTTTATTAAATGCCAATTTCCAATCAGGCTTTACGGCTAACGCATACATTAGATGATCACCGGCAACAATTTCATTAAAGCTACATAGACACCAATCAAAACAATCCTATATGGAAGGGAAAGAAATGAAGAAAGAGAAAAAAATCAGAATTAAAAAAATGAGAAATTCCAAAGAAAAAAAAGTGAAATAAAAGATGAAAAATCAATAAAGATTATAATCATCATCAGAAATGAGGGAACAGAAATTGTAACAAATAAAAAAACTTGAAAAAAATGACTAAATAGCAATTTGTCATCGATACCAGGATATTGATGACAAATTGTTATTCAAAATCTGATAAAATTGTCACCATTATGATTAAGAGAATAAAAATCATTGGAAAATAAAAGAAAAAATAAGTAGCCCGAATCAAATAATAATAAAAAAATATTATCGATCATTTAGAGAAAATTGCTTCCAATGAAAAAAGAAAGAAAGAAAGACCATTTTTACTATTCTAAATATAAACGACTTGTCAATAAAAAAAAATTGAAGTTTTGTTTTTGTTTGGAATTTTAATTAAAAATTATAGCTGTTTGTGCGGTGTGTGTTTCATTGTGGAATAATAAATGAAATGGAAAAACAAGCAAAGAAACGTCAATAACAATTGAAGGAAAAAAACCACGTGTAAGCTGCTCGAGGATATCAATCATTTTGTGTGTATGTGTGTGTGTGAAATGATAATAATCGTATGGACATCATCATTATGGAATCGATGATTGAATGGTAATATTATTATCATTATCATCATTATTATTATAATTGCTTAGCCATAATTTCTAAACATTTATCAATATTTATTGGCAATATGCAGAAAGAAATAAAGAAAAAAGAAAAATATTGATCATTATAATAACTTAATTTCAAGTGTTGGCCATCTACATAAACACGCACGCAATAGCCAATCAAATGTCATTATCATAGTTTGTAGGTGATAATCATTCGTTGAATGAATGAACCAAAAAAAAAGATAAAAAACAAATAGATGATTGTTGAAAATTCAGCTACCGAACGAGAAAAAAGAGAATTTCAATTTTTTTGATCTGTCGGAAAAAGTTCAAATGGATCGAAACAAAAAAAATTGATCGTAATAATGATACAGGTTTTGGCAAACACAATTATTTGAACAATCTTGACAGCTTCAATCAATCGTCAGCGGAGAAAAAAATGTGGATAATGATCATTTTTAATTTTGATAGCTAAGGCGTGTTTATATCACCAAAGACACACACACACTATCGACTAAATTTTTTAACAAAAAAAATGTTTCAAAAACAAAAAGAAAACAGGTAAAAAATGAAAATTCAGTGGCCATAAAAATTTATTTCATATGAATTTATCATGTTTTTCACATTTTCATCAAATTTTTTGGGACTACCCGATAGTTAAATGTGATTATCGTGATAATTGCTATGTACAAAAAAGAAAAACAAAAAAGACAACCGAATCGTATAATAATAATCTATTAATATATTTACAATTAACGATCAAGACATGAAGATGATGATAATAATGATGTAGCAAAATGAAATTTTTGACAAACTTGTCGTTAAATTTGCTTATTATTATCATTATTTTATTATAAGGAATTTCTATATTCATTCAACAACAGAGTTTGTGAACTTTTTTTCGAGTTTGACCTGGGTATAGGATAGGGGTATCAATGAAAAGCTATTATGATTTGATTTGATTCTTTTTGGCATTAACAAATATTTTGAACATTTTTTCAACAAGTTTCAAAATGTGCGAAAAAAAATATTGAAGATAATGAAATTAACAAATATTCGAAAAAAAGCATTATCTTACCTTGGGAATTATAAGACCAGTACTAGGATTGATGCATAAAAATTTTTGTTGCCTTGGCCACCAAATACCGAAACCATTATATTTAGATGGAATGAACGTTAGATGAGCTACAGATTGAAAGAAAGAATTGATTAATAATAATCAAAACCAAAATTCTCAAGAAACAAACAAACAAACAAAATTGAACTAATAAACTTGAAAAAAACCCGAATTACACCTAGTATTTTATTGTGCACCTACGATTTTTTTTTAATTTTTTTATCTGTCTTGTCTAGCACATTGATCCATAATTAATGAACCGTTGTCTAGAATTTTCTTTTTTTTTTCTTAAAAGACAAGATTAAAGATCATCAAAAGTGGTATATACGCGACAACAACAACAACAACATAGAGAAATAAAAATCTAATAATCCAAAAAAAATTGCGTTGAAAATGTATGTGGTGATGGTGATTGCTGCGCCAAAAAAAATCATGCAAACAACCAAAACAATAACAACAACAACAAGCTTTTCAACATCAAATTTTTCTTCATTTTTCATTATTGTTTTTGTTGTTGTCTTAAAGATTATAAGTTGATCATCATCACAAATCGCCCACACATACATGAATTTTGCATCAGATTTTTGTTGTTGTCTTAGAAATTTGTGCTTTTATTTTATGAAAAAAAAATCCTGTTTTATATGTTTCAACTATCATAGCTGTTGTTCTCATCTGAATTCATTTTTTATTTTTTTTTTTATTTTTCATTGTTTTTTTGTCGGCCTTTTATACCTTTCATCACATACACAGACAAATGGAGAGAATGAGAAAAAAAAGCATCATCATCATCATCAAAACACACAGACATCTAATAATAATAATAATAATAATTTTTCTTCATCACATACACAAACGATTCTATTCCTCTTTATGGAAGTGGATGATGATGATTTCACATACCAAACACACACAAACCATCAAAATATAATAAATGTTTGTTTGGACCACAAAAAAATAAAACGTAAATTTTCATCTAAAGTGTGAATTGATGCGGACATTAATAATAATAATAACAACAACAAAAAACAAATAAAAACAGAAGAAAAAAAGTAAAATTTAGCAAAAACAAAACAAGAATCTCATCCTTGACAGGATTTGTAAATAAACAAACAAAATCTTAAATGCTAAACACACAGGAATTTCTTTCTTTTTTTTCTCTAAGAAAATACACTTGAATCAATAAAAATATTTACATAAAATATACTTCAAATCTTTATAACAGGTGTGTGTGTGTGTTGATTAGATTCCGTGTGTGTGTGTGTGTGTAGTGTTGATTCCGAGCAACACACAAACATGAAACTCAGGTAGCAAAATCTCGTATCAAAACATAGAAAAAAACTTTATCGTCACAAATGAATAAAAAATAAAAACTTACTATCGAATATGGCTCGATCAATATTCCATTTGGACATAACATTCATATTCGTATGATTATTATATGATATATCTCCATTTGAACAACGATTATGCAGACGAAATATTTTCGATTCCATTTCTAAATGATCAAAAATATCTGTACGATTTTCGATCATTATTTTGAAATCTTCTGAAGATGATGATGATGATATGTCACTTGTTGATTGTTGAATGGTAGGAGGATACTGTTGTTGTTGATGATGATGATTAGGATAATGATGATTGACATGACGTTTAATTCTTGAATGACTAGTATCAGCATTTGATAATGGTAAGGATAATGATAAATTCGATACATTATTCTTGATATCGATTCTTGATTCTGATGATGATGATAAAGGTGGCAGTATCAATAATTTTTTTGATAAAATATTAATATCATCATCATTTTGACTACTTTTATCATCATCATTATCATTTTCATTATAATGTTGTTGATGTTGTTTTCTACTACTATTACCTAATGATAATATCACATGATGATCATTATTGATTAATGATTGTGTTGACTTTGAATTTTTTATATGATTATTATTATTCAATGATTCTTGTTGTTGTTTTTGATTATGATAATTATAATTTGAATGTAAATTTTGTTCTAGTAGTTGATAATATAACAGATTTCTTTTATTTGGCCTTGGTTGTGCTATTGGTTGATTACTGACAACATTTATTTGGCCATTATCATCAACAACATCGACATAGTCATCTACTTGATAATGATGATTTTTTCTATCAAAATCGTGATTATTATTACCACCACCACCGCCACCACCACCACCATGATTACTAAGATGATGGCGATTATTTTGCCAATTATTATGTTTGTAGTCAGATCTAACCAAAGCTAGCCAATTATGGCCTTGATACGTTTTATATTGTGATAATAATAATAATTTCAATTGTTGATGTTGATATTGATCTATTATGGCCGGATTCGTCATCAAATCGGTATTTGATCTAGAATTTTTCTTTATTAATGATTTTTTCAATAATGACCAAAGAGAAGTAGATGATAATAATGGTGGTGATGGCTTCGTCGATGTTGATGATGATGTTTGTTCAATGGTGATGATGTTATTGGTCTACAAAAACAAAACAAGAGAAAAAATTAATGAAAAAAACCCAATACTATGAATTTATATATAAAATATATGTGTAATAAAACGAAAGGGAAAAAACAAAACAAAAAAAAATTTCTGTTATATGTGCATGGGTGGGAAATGTAAAGACAAATGTGTATCATTTACACACGCACATCATGCATTCATTCGCAATTTTCCAATGAAAAAAAAATGATCTGAAATAAAATTCATGATTAATTTCCAGGTGTGTGATGTGATGTCTGCGGAGGTGTAGGCAGCTTATAGCAGTTCAATAATGAAATTTTTTTTCAAAAAAAAAAATAAATAAAAATATTGGGCCAATGAAAAAAATGAAATTACAAATTTCATTTTTTCAAAAAATAAAATTCCCTGTCCATCACATATCATTGTTTATATGATTAGTTCATTTTACTTACATAAACACTGGAAGGGCAATGAATGACAAAAAAGATTGCCGCGAAGATTATGATTCTAGAATATGGAGCAAAAAAAAAAAATGAAAAAAATAACAATTAATTTAGAAATCATTTAATTTTACCAAAAAAAAAATACTGAATTTATATAGGAAAAAAAGGAAAATCGAATCCATTTAATTAATTGAATCACTGATTGATTGGAATGAAATTTCTCAGATTGATTAATTTGAAACAAAAACTTAATGTGTCCATCTATGCAAATATAAATGAATGTATGAAAGCAAAAATGAAAGAAAAAAGAAAGAAAAACCATCATAACAAATGACAAACAAGGCTATTACACATTATTATACATTACGCGCATACATATTTGTATGTATAATAAAGAATAATAAATTTTTTCTTCTTAAACTAAATTAAGCTAATTGAGTATTTACATTTACAATATATTCAAGAACATCAACATGTGAATTTGAAGAAAGCAACGACAACAACAATAAATATGTAAAAAAAAAGTTATCGATCCAAAAATGGTATGACCAAATTGACCGAAAAAAAAATTGAAAATTTCATTGTTTTTTGTTAATCATCATCATCATCTTCATCATCAAATAAACTTAAATATGGTTGACATGGTCAAACATCATGTCAATGATTATGATTATGTTGATGATGATGATGATGAAAAATGGCAAAGTGGTTTGTTGTTGTACTTGAATTTTTTTTTATTTCTTTCTCTTTTCATTTGATTCAATTTTAACAAACTTGTTGATTCGATGGATTCAATTGGATTTCAACAGGTTTTTTTTTCTTGTTTAAAAACAATCTCTTGGGCTTGATGAGTTATTTGTATACTACAGCAGCAGCAACAACAACAACAACAACAATTTAACAGATTATATATGATGTTGTTTGACGTAACCCAAAAGTCATCATCATCATTTTTTTCGTTAATTTGATTGAATTTTTTTTCATTTCATTCTTTCTGTTTGATTTACATCATCAATCACAAATTTTCCGGCTTTTACTTCTATCCATTGTGATCGTAAATGATGATTGGTGGTATAACAAAACCCCCCTTCATCAAAAACAAGTGTTGACACAAACACACACACACACACGAGAATGCCATTCATTCCAAAAAAAAAGATTTCAAATTTGATTTAGAGAGAGTAAAATAATAGGAATAAAACTGCCGACTGTTATCCATACACAAACACACACACACAAATATATATTAATTGACGATAGAATAATAGTGATAACAAGGAGTCTAATTCACAACAACGACAACAATAATAATAATCTTAAAGAATGAGATATTTGATGAAATTGTTTTCACAATACAAACACACACACACACACACACACTTGTTGGTGGCTTGTGGCATTCGTTTCTCTTTCTTTTTCTCCTTTGTATTTGGCATACGCCAACTTTGTTGGTAAACAATCAATCGACAAAAAAAATAATGTTCAAATATCGCTATTACTGCTTCCGATTGCCCATATAGACAAATGCGTAAAAAAATATCATAAATCTGTGATAAATAAAGAGAAATTCTTGGGAAAAAATCCAAAAAAAAACTTTCACATCGGAAATACAGACTCTCTAGCTTAACGTCATTTTTTTCTAATATAAATCAGAGGAATGAAATAACAATTGTCTTGCCTATTGTAACACACACGGTACAGTTGATTCATTTAATAATAATAGATAGATATACAAAAAAAAATTTGCTGCCGTCGTCGTATATAATAATAAATTCTAGTCATAATTATTAGAGAAAACAAAAACAAAATCAAAAGAAAAAAACAAAAAAATCATTGATTGTCAATCAATAAAAAACGATTGTTGATAGAAATAGCAATGATAAATAATAATAATAATAGTAATAAAATATATCACATGTGTGTTATAGACACTACGACAATTTAATAAAAATATTGTCAACACACCAAGTCACAAAGTAAGTCATCAACAAAAAAAAAGTAATAATAACAGCCTGAAAAAAATATATACCTTTGACATTCGATTTCTCAATATTGATAATTTAGACAAAAAGTAGATCATATGTACTCACCATTATCGAGTAGTGAGAAAAAAAACCAAAAAAAAAAAAAAAAAAAAAAAAGATTCAATTGAAAGAAATCAAACATCAACATTAATCATCTTTTTTAAGATTTTTTAAACATTTTCCATGATGAATGATGATGATGATGATGGCACATCAATAAAGTGAGATGGTGAATGAGATGAAGATAAGACCATATATTATCAAACAAAAAAAAAATTATCCAAAAATGATTATCAATAATTTTCTAGTAATTCATGCATCATCATCATCATTTGGAATGTGGTATGGCATTTATTTGTTAAAGGAAATATTTGTTGATAAATAATTACCGACATTAGATTTATTGTCATCAGTGATGATGATAATAATGATTGAAAAGTAATGGTAATGGTAATGCACCTTTTTGTGACAACCAACCATCATAATAAATTAGACACATGAATAATCGAGATAAATGTCCTATGTATGATGGTTAATATAATGATGATGATGATAGGGATAGAAATAGATTGATACAATTTCATTGAAACTAAAGAGAGAGAGAGAGAGAGAGAGATAGAGAAATGTCAACATCAACATATACATTCTAATCAATCTAAAAAGAAAATGAAATGAATAATGTTTGAGAGATATGTAATGATATACTTCAGCTAATGTTTATATATGTAAAAAAAAATTTAGAAAAATTTAATTACCTATAATTGAAACGATGTAACGAAAAAAAATAAAAATATTCAAAAAATGTTTGCAATAGTTTTCTGGGAAATTTTTGTTATTGAAATCTTCACATCATACAAAATTCCAATGATCTATATTGAACCAAAACAATGCAAGGCAATGGTAATCAAAGTTGCATTGAATATTATTATCGCATTTCATATTAATTTCATTCGTACAAAAACAAAAAAAAAACAATTTTAACCTCATATTTTCAACAGGAATGTTTCCATAATTATTTCTGAAAAAATAAAATCACAAGTTTTTTTTTATCAAAATCATCATTGCAATGTTTACAATTATAATACCTGTGTGTGTGTATGTTTGGTGTTGACAGAATGAATTGAAATCGATATAACAACAACAGGCAACAAAACAAAAAAAAATGTTGGTTGCATCGTTTAATAATCTTGAGCAATTCATCCATCCATCAAGATCATTTCATTTCATTTTTTTTTCATTGACGAGATTCAAGCAAAACAAAAAACAACAAGATTTGTAAAGATTTTTTTTCTCGATTTTGATTTTATGGCTGCGAAAAACATTTTCTTTTTTTTCTCCTTATAATATAAACACATACACATAAGCAATGATGAACTGGCTAATGAAATTTTTGTGTGTATGGAAAAAAAATTGATGCCGACATGTCGCCTAGGTGACATTTTTTCGTTTTTCTTTCTTGACTGTATGTGTCACCCACATCATCAATAATATAATCTGTCTCTCACTTTAGCGCTTTAGCTTTGTGTATGTGAAATACCAAATGGAAAATCTAAACTTTATATATACATATACATAATATATAATCCCACACACACACACAGATGACATATTTATTTGATTATTTATTTACCTTTATAGATGATGAATGGATGATGAATATCATAAATGGATGATGATATGGTATTATTATTAAGATTGATTGTCGGCTGTGGTTTGGTTTGTTTTATGTGTGTGTATGCGTGTGTGTGTGTGTCTGCTCACAAGAAATGGATGAAAAATAAATCGAATAATATTCCTTGAATGATTGGAGGATATTATTTATTTTCCTAAATACAAGCTTAGCATTGTTTTTAACGGTGAAAAAATTTGTAGCAACAAAAAAAAGTTTGCCTGTTTCAACAGTGACAAAACAAAGAAAAAGGATCGATTGATTTTGATTGGCAAGCCAAAAAAACCCTTTTTTCTTGTTAAACAAATTAATTTGACAATTGACCCGGGTGACAAATTGCAACTTAATACAATTTAATAATAATTTTTCATCGATTGATTATCAATACAGCAATTTGTTATATCACCCACACATACACAAAAAAAAATTAATCACAAACAAAAAACGGCCAAATAGATCGATCGATCATTCGTTCATTCATTCATTGTCACATATTGTATAGAATAAATGAATGAAATGACAATTATAGATGGAGTAATGGGGTTTTGTTGTTTGTGCAAAAAAGTCAATTTGTTATTGACATAAATTAAATATGATCATTATCATTCAACTGGAATTTTAGACACAAAAATAGTAATATGATTACCCCTTTTCAATTGTATACATTATTTTCCATTTCTTCGTTCTTTATCTCTTTTTTGACAAGCAAATGTCATGTCCAATTAACTTACAATGGCCACACAAGCACACATACATTTACATACAAAAGCCAATTTGAATTAAAAAGAAAATTAACTTATTCTCAATAAGTCTTATTTCATCATTGTTACTTTTAGTAATTCTTTGTAACATTAGAAATGACATTATATTCAACATTGAAGTTGGTGTGTGTTAATTATTTCCTAGTAGAAGAAAAACAAACGAAACAAATTTCAATGTATTCATCTGTTGTCATTGATTAGAAACAAACGAATTCGTCAAACAAAAGATAAAATTACCTACAATTGATATGGCACACAGGTGTCATTTTACTTTCTCTCTATCTCTTCCTCGAAAAAAAAATAAATACCCTAAAAACGCGACTATAAGGCGCATTTTATGCAAAAAAAGTTGAAAAATAGTCATGCATAATAGTTACTTTATGGGGAAAAAAATCTGCATTGCGAAAGTTGCGTCTTATAGTCGCGATTTTAGGGTAATTGAAAAATGTGAATTTCAAGACAAAAGTCAATTAACTCTATCATGAATGAATGAAATACATGAGAAGCAAAAGCAAAAACCTTCGTTGAAATGAAATATGTTAACAATAACAACGACGACGATGACGACAACGAAGATGACGGATAGAACAAAACAAAAAAAAATGACCTAAAACGATATATATAATGAACTGATTCAAATAAAAAAAACAAAATTTGTTCATTGATTACTATCCCCCCAACAACCATTTTCATTTATCATTTACCCCTACACTACACTACATTAATACCTTCAAGGTGATGAACATTCACATTTTTTTTCATTTATGCGGAACCAACCATCCCGAACAAATGACCATTTCATTTCAGAAAACGATAACCACCAGTCAACTACTATAGCCTAAAGACACAAGCACAAACAACACACACACACAAAGAGGTAAATCATGGAGAAAATGAGAACAAACAAAAAAAAATATAATGGAATAAGCGAAAAAAAACCAAATAACATATTCATAATCATCATATTCAGGAAATGTCAAAGTTAAATTTATAACTTTTCTATACATATTCCCGGTGTTTTTTTTGTCAAACATGAAAAAAATCAAATAAATATTCGACTTGAAATCGTTATATTCGTAGGATGTACAATAATGATATTTATTATAATATAATATCATCAACCATATGGCTTTAAAATAAAATTAAACTAGGTAGGCGGTAATGATTGTGGGCATATGATCGATATATATACACAAATAATTAAAATAATTTATAAAGATTTAATGGTGTTTTTTTAGATAATTTATTTCGTTCGTCTGAAGATAATGATCAAAGATTTTTTATCTTTTCAACAAAAAGAAAAAAAACTAAAATGAACTCAATCAAGTAATGGTAATGATCTGGTTATGTGTGAAAGCGTGTGTGTGTGTAGTTATATCTAATTTGATTTGGATTGGATTCAAATCGATAAAAAAATCAAATCAATTAGATTTCATAACAAGTGTGTGTGTATGTGTGTGTCACAATGCACTTGACTTTTTTTCTTTTTTTCCTGAATATTTGTTGTTTTTCAAAAATGATTTTATTACTAAAAAACGTATCATCATTGGAAATAGATGTGGATTTTTTTTTTTTTTGGTTAAAAAATGAAAAATTTTTCAACAAAATATAACATTCAAACACATGTTGTTTGTTGTGTTTGTTGAAAATAAAAAAAAATAAAGACTTCAAAAGTTTGAAAGAAAAAAAATGAAATTTTAATTATAAACCAAAAAATCAGCGGCTCAAAATCGATAACAAAAAGAATGTGAATGGAATTTTCATGAACGAACAACGAAAACGAAAAAAAGGTGAAGAAAAGCCGGCAACATGATTATTATTATTACGAAGACAATTTTTTGACGGCAAAAGTGTATGAAAATGATTCAAACATATAAAAAATGATAAAGGAAAACTCCTCTACCACAATAACCACTGAAGAAAAGAAATGTTTTACAAATAACAAGAAATTGGTGTAGGAAGGGGAAAAGATAAGGATGATGATGATGATTATTATTATTGTAACCATATGAATGAAAGGCGTGTGTAAAAAAAACTAATAATATTACGTGGTTAAATATATGAAAATACAAGTCGATTAAATATGGACCCTGTTTTTTTCTAATATTTATTTGAACACACACACACACACACACACACACACACACACACACGGTTTGACAAGTGCAAAATGGTAAATGATCATTACCATTTTTTTTGTTTGTTTGTTTGAAATAAGCCGGCTAAACTTCTTTTTTCTCTCTTTCATTGAGAATGTTGAAGAAAAAATCATTTTATACATTTAAAAAATAAATAAGTTTATGGGGGCAACAGGCGAAAAAATTTCATTCGTAATAATCACATAAAAAGTTACAATGTAAAAATTATTATATGAATGAACGAATGAATCGCAAACATATGGATCACCTGAATTTGATATTAAAATAGTTGATTCAATTTCGATTTCAATTTCAATTCATCCATCCATCCGCACACATTATATATGAAAATATGATTGTAATTGAATTTGAGCAATAACAAAAAAAAATTCTTTAACACCTTTATGCATAGGTGGGTGGTGTTGTATGAACAACAATTTTTAAAATGTTCATATTATACTTGTGTAATCGACCATATATTTCACAATATGGCTTTCAACACCCCTGGACATTGATGATTATGATGACAATCAGTCGGTAAAAAAAACATTGGTACATAAAACACATATAAATACCTTGACCTCAAAAAAATTACTTGAATGAAATTCAAATAATGAGGTGTCAATTTCAAAACCAACAAAAAAAACTATTCATTTATTGTAGGTGACACATGGCCACAACAACACAAGTCATATGTGCGTGTTGATTGATATGATTGAATTTCTTCTTCTCTTTTCATTGCCATATATTATCATTCTATTGATGAATGAATGAAAAAAATTGAAATTTTGAATGAAAAAAATTCATTCACAACAAAATAAGCTGTAAAAAAATTTTGGTAGCCCTTTATTAGTAGATAGATTGAGATGACAGTGTGTGTGTGCCAGTGACATATGTAAAGATAATATATATCAACCAACTAGAAATAAATAAAATCGGACCGACCTTGTGTGATAAAAATACGGATAACGAATAAAAAAAAACACAAACACACCAACATCACATAAATTCATTCATAAATTATTATTATGGAGGCGAGATAGAGAGGCGATGATGAATAAAATGTAAGGCAACAAAATAAAAAAAACCTTTGGATTGAATCATCATCATCATCATCAATTCATCATTCATGATTGCCATGGTAATTTCTCAATGATTCTATTCTAAATCTAGGGTCCTAAATCTTTTCATTTTTTGCCCTATGTTTTATTTGGAATTTATACTACATACATAAACACATACATCATTACATCATTCAAAAGGCAATATATATTTATATATGCCGAATCAGAAACAAAAAACAAAAACAACAAATATAATTCAATTGCAAACATAACAACAACAAACGAATCATAGTGGGTAACAAACAGAAAAAAAATGACCGAAAAAACACCAAAATCAAATACCAAAAATCATGGTAACCAGAAAATAACACACACACGCACACATACAGAAAAAAATCTCATTTTCGGATGCTGGTTTTTTTTTTGTTTTTTCTTTTTCTCGTGAAATACGTAATGTGATTACAGTTGTTGTTGTTATTGATGATGATGATGATGATAAATATATGAATGCCACAAATCAACAACAATAATAACAAGCAACAAGTGTCAAAGTCCATTTTACCGAATTTTTTTTTTGCTTTCGCCATAGTTCCCTTGTTTATCATCATCATTGGCCTTATTGAAAACTACTACTACTACTACTATTGCCCTGATAAAAGTCAATGATAACAAATGTACAAAAAAAAATCCAAGTTGTCGATGAAATAATAATAACATCATATATCTGCAAAATAAGATATTACAGCCACGGATGAATAAATCGTTTATTATATGAAATACTCATCAAAAATATCCAATGTGTTTTGTGGCGGCCATGACCAACAACAAAACATGCACACCGACCGATGTACAGGTTGAAAAAAAACATCAGAAAAGACTTTCATCATTATCTCAAACCAATAAATAAACGATGTTCAAGAATATTTATTTGTTTTCATCATTTTGTCCAAAAGACTGTTGTCTTGTGATGATGAGCTATGTATGTGTCTGTGAATACGAACATTGAAAGATAAGATAAATCTAATTTTTCTCGTTTTTTTCACTGAATTTTACCCTATCATCATTAATAACAACACGACCAAAATAACTACAACAATTATAAACACTATACATAGATAGATAGATAACAAACAAAAATTTGTACAAGAAAAATTGAAAATCCTCAAAGAATTTTCAACAAAAACAGAATCAAAAACAACATACAGTATTATTGATAACATGAATCATGAAATATATTGACCTTAACAAAAAAAAGGTCAAACCACATAAATCACTCATATGAATATTTATTTGTGGATGCACACATCATCTATGAATGAATGAGAATACCTATAAATTCTGTCATCATAATTCTGTCATCATAACATTCAAATCGGTTGTATTCGCAGATACAGAGCAGTAAAGAAAGAAAAAAATAGTTGATTTGACCTTCATGTTTATATACAAAAAAGTCTAAAAAATTTTCTTTCGCAACACATACCTACAAAAAAAACAATCGCACACCCAAAAAGCATAAATCTCAATTCAATCATCAAAATATAATATTATGAAAATAATTTCATCGAATCATGATTTACATATTTCTCATCATCATCATCATCATCAAAGAAATAAATCACTTTATCAATTGAAAAAAGGGAATAAAATTGTGAAAAGAGAAGGAAAAAATTCCACATTATACTGCATATGTCAAATGTCAATTCTTTGATGAAAATATTTGTTGGTGACCCTAACCTACCTAAAGTCACACGTGATGATGATATCATTGGTGGTGGTGGTAGTGAATTTTTCATCAAGATCAGAGGGTGGTCCATATTTTATTATTATTAAAGAACTTGAGACGATCAAAGTTCGTTATATGGCCATATATAATTTGATATTATCAATGTGTCTGTATATAAGTATATCATACTCGTTGTTGTTGCTATTAAGTTAAGTCATTTGAAAAATAAACACTACCTATTGGTAAAAAAAAATAACGAAGACGACTACTTCAACGAACAAATGGTGAAAATCAAATCCAAAAAGAAAAAAAAAATTATCACGAAAATAAAAAATATTTCGTACCTCAAATCTAAACGCGTATAAAGAAAGAAATCAAATCGATATAATAAAAATGTCAAACATGAAGAAATAGAAATCCTCCTCATGAAATATTCGATAAAAAACAAGCAAGTAATAGAATGGATGGGGGTCATCAGCTGAATGAATCAGAATAGCAAAAAAAAAATGCAAATGAAACCATCACCACCTACCTGTTAATTAACATGTGTCATGTGCCACCGAACGAGATTCATTGATACGGACTTTTTATTTTTCCTCGTCTTCGTTGCTGTTTTTGTTTTGTTGATGGTTGTTTATCGGTTTTTGTTATTTTTTTGTTATCCGCAATTCGGGTATTTATTGTTCACACCAGGTTTTTATTTCGTTCGAAATACCGGGAAAAAAATTCTTATTTCTCTGATGAATATAAGAAACCGAGTTGAATTTCAAATTATGGATCGAAATATAATTTTTTGATTTTCGCTTCTTTACTTTTTTCAAACTTTTAGATTTGATTATACAGAAAAATATAGAGATTATATCATTTCAATGGAAAAATATTTTTCTTTTCTTTCGCTTCTTCTTGCTGTACTTGTTGCTCGGAAATCGGAAATAAAATCAAATCAATATTGATTATTATTGATGCTGTGATTCCAAAAAAAAATTGAATGATTGATCGATGATAATTGAATTGATTTGGCCATATAATAATGAGATATTGATATATATAATTAATCCTGAATATGAAAAATGAATAAAAAAAATATAATTTGGAATTTATTTGACGAAAACTTTATGATGTTTAATGCTATGATGATGATGATGATGATGATGATGACGACGATGATATCATTTGTTTTTAGTACGTTTTTTTTCTTTCTCTCTCTCTTCAATAATCTTTCCACAAATATACAATTCATTAATCGATGTCGTCGTGGTTGATCATCATTATCATCATCATCATCATCATCGCAAATCAAAACAAATTATTAATCAATCAATCAATGAAAAAAAAATCAGATACGATATACCAATTTGAAATTAAAGGAAAGAAAAAAAATTTTTTCACTGTTCTCTCTCTCTCTCTCTCTCTCTCTCTCTCTCTCTTTCATTGACAATTCATCGACAAACATATACAAACACAATTTATTATATGGATCAATGAAATTTTTCAATAATCGATTGTGATTGAATGGGCCAATGATCACACACTTACACACAACAACAAAAAAAAATTATTTTGCGTTCAGATGATGTCAGATGATATTTTTTCAATTTTTTTTTTTTTGATTGATTGATTGCTTGTGGCGACTTTTCTTTCTGATATGATTTATTTATATTTGTTTAATGATGAATAAGCTTCCGAAATGTCGGATTATTTTATTTTATTTTTTTTTTGCTTTCATTTGTCTTGTTGGTTATATGTGTATAATATGAATGATTAAAGTTTGTTGATCTGTTTATTTATTATAATTGTTGATGATGATTACTATGTTCTCGATTGATCGAGCATTGATTCGTTCGATTTATTTTAACAATCGATTTCATTCTCAATTTAAACTTGACTTGTTGTTGGTAAGCATTCACAATCGAACACACACAAAGATTAAAAAAAACATGATACTGTGTAGTTTCATCATTATATTAGAAACAAAAAATAATTTAAAAAATTTACCGTACACAAATGACGTATAATCCGAAACATTCGAATTATTAAATTTCATCATCGATTGTATTTAGTGATTTTATTATTATCATCATTATCATTATTGTGGTTGTTGTTCAATGTTGAAAAATTCATGATGATGAGATCAATTGGCAATAAAAATAATAATAATAATGATGATGATGATGATGATTCACATTTCGATGAATGGTCATCATTTGTTGTATGATGATTATGATGATGATAAAATTCGCTAAACACCGAAATACCAGAAATCAACAATCAAAACAAACAAACAAAAACCTGTATTAATGAATGGAATGTTGATTGAATAATTTGATTATCGAAGATGAATCAACAAATTGACATTGATTTTCAATATTTTGTGATTCGTCATTGAATGATATCATTAGAGAGGCAAGCTCTTCCTTGTTGTCGATGTTGTTAACAACCTTTTGTTTATTTGATTATTATGATGATGATGATGATACATCGATTGAAAATTTGAATGAAATGAAAAAAACAAAAGAAAGTTCGTTTGGGTAATATGAGCTCGATGATAATATAATAATCGATAATTCAATCAATCACCAAATTTTGCACTAATTCAATTTTAAAAAACAGACAAACAAATACATGTATGGCTTCTTTATATATTTGATGTATATGGATCGATCGAAAACAAAAGACAATGTAATTTGTTTTATTCACTTGATATACTTGTATGGATTATTTTGGATTGATCCAATTTGATCTTTGAAACATTTATCGATTATTAAAACAAAACAAAAAAATGACTATCGAGACACTTGATCTAATTGACCGACTGATTGACTAACTTTGAATGAAATGAAATATATTAAAAAATAAAACAACAAAAAAAAAGTTTTTATCTTTTTTTGACAAACGCGCGCGCCTCTTGCATGAAAATGCTTCTTTATGTATGTAGAATAGAATAGTTTGCTATTTGATATATACTTATACAAGCTGTATAAGTGCGTGTGTGTGTGTGTATGTCTGTGTCTGTGTCTGTGGTAGGCGGAGTGGTTTCTGCCTCCTCCTGAAGATCTCAATCTTTCTCTTATCTTGCTTCTCATTCTTATTGTTATCTGTGTGCATTTCAAACAACCACAATTTTGAGATAGTGGTATAATTAAATGAACATAAGAATTTATATGCTGCTAGCAATATATTTTCCACTGCTAGTAGTATATGATTATTCTATTTGAGATTATCAGAGGGTGAGGAAAAATTTTTTTTTTCACTGTTCTGTACTGTTTTTCTCCAAACACATCATAGAACATTTTTGAATGAATGAATGAAAAAAAAATAAATTCACCGCAAGACGACGCAAAAGATTGTTTTTTGTTATTCACATCCTTATTTTGGATTATTTTTTTTATTATAAAGAGAAAAGAAGAAAAAGTTTTATTAATAAAAATAAAAAAATTTTTTTTTGTTTACTTCTTCGTTTCCATTATTATTCAGCTGCTACAAAATACCAGGAATTTTGACCAAATTCTTAACAATTTTGACCAAAATCTTTGATCATTCGATCAATTTTTTCATTATAAATCAATATTGATTAGAATTTTGATGATAAATTGTGGAAATTTCGGTAAAATTTCTCGATTCTTATCCATCTGGGATCGTTTTTTTTTTGTTTTGTTTTTATTCATTTCATACATGACAGTTGCGAAAAAAATGCTGCTGCTGATGATGATGATGATGATGATGAAAAGGGATGAATAAATGTATACTAATAATTACATACATTTCAATTTCTTTTTCTTATTCCTTCCCCTTTTTAAAAAAATAATTCCATTTTGGTTTCAATTTCAATGATGATGATGATAATAATAATATCAGTTTCGTTGTATTTGAATGGATCCATCCATGGCCAGCATTATATATGTGATGATGATGATGTGACATTCAATTATTCGAATGTTTGTGTGTGTGTTGTGTGTTCGAATTCTTTTTTTTTCTTAAAGCGTTGGTTGGCCAATTTTGTTTTCTCTTGTTTTGTTTTGTTTTTTTTCTTTATATTATATTTCAAAAAAGATTTCTATTCAATTTATTCGTCAATTTTTTTTTATTAAATCAACGAATAAATGTGTGTGTATGTGTGTGTGTGTTAAATTAAATTTCGTTATTGTTGTGACCTTGGTCCAAACATCATTAATGAATTATTACAATGCTGATGATTCAATCAGTATTGTAATTCAAAAATTAAATTTTTCAACAATTTTAATCGTTCTTATGGCTATATTCTAAAGAAAAAAAATCTATGGTCATTTGTAATGATGATAATAATAATAATAATATGTGATAACCCCCTGTTTCATCATCAATCGAACACAAACACACACAGAAACACAGGATACGAAAATAAAAAGATAAAAAAAATATATTGCGAGATATTACAGAAATTCCAATCATTTTTTTGTTTTTGTTTTACCTGTCGTTGATGATTAATATTTCAGCATTATAAAATTAAATCCATCCATATTATATTTTTTTTTTGCTTAACTACCTCCGGTTCAAATTTGTTTTGTGATACACACAAAAACACACATTTTGATTGCGTGTGGACTCAAAAAAAAAGAAAAAAATCAATTTACTGCCATTATAATCCATTGTATTCGAGTAAATATCATCATCATCATCATCATTGTTTTTTTTTTTTTTTTTTTTTGATCATCATTCAACAAGTGCATGTAATGGATTTGTAATGAAATTTGAACTTGTTTTTGTCATTTTGTCATTTTCACGCACTTTTTGGTGGGATTAATTTTTCAAATCTAAAAAAAATTTTGTTGTCAATTTAATTATTATTATTATTTATAGCATATACATCATTACATTATTAAATCAAATTTTTTTGAGATTTCTATCTATGTGTGTATCGGTTATGTATGGCTTTCCCATCATCATATTGTTATTGTTGTTGTTGTGTGTTTGGGATCATACGAACCCAATTGTCCAAATGATTGATTGATTGATCCGTATTTTTTTTTCGTCATTCTAATCGAACAAACATTTGTGTATTTATCGATTAATCAATTGTTTCATCATCATATCGATTATAATTATTCGATTGTTGTTTAAGAAGAATGTAAAATTAAAGAAAAAAATTCGTCCTTCACCATCAATCCAATCGATGATGATGATGAGAGAGAGACGATGATTATTTTCCAAGAATCGTCATCATCATGAATTCCAATGAATATTTTCATTTCATTTTTGTTAATTTTTTTTTTTTTTTTTTTTTTTTTTTTGATTGACACACACATGATCGAAGGAAATATTAATACAAAAAAAATGCAAAAAATTCCATTCCATATTTGTTTAATAATTAACGCAATATCTTATCGATATCGATTCTCCAGGTTTTTCAATGCCATTTATTGTTTTTGTTTGGCTAATGAAAATTTTATTCATCATTATTTTATCTATTATTATTCATTCATTCGAATCGATTGAATATTGAATCGATGTTAATGTTAACACAGACACACACATTCCACACTGAAAAAATCATTTTCTACAAAATGATGATGAAACACATGCGTTTTGAAATTCTGAAGAAACCAAAACCAAAAAAAAAAAAATCTTGAAAATCAATGCATGATGATGATGTGTTTGTATATGTGATGATGTCATGATCATCATCAACTCTCAATCACCCATCATCTGTTTGACCTTTAGCACGATTTTTTATCATCATCATAATCAGAATAATAATGATGATGATGTTTTGACACATTTATTTTGACCTTGTACATTCAATTTTTATTCATTCATTCATCTTTTTTTTTATATATTAGAATTTGTCCAACATAATCATTATTATTGAAAATAAAATTGATTTTTCTTAATAACATCCATCCATCCACCCATCCATCCATATGGCTCAGAATCTGGCACGCAAAAAAATTGAATAATTTTTTTTTTTGGTATTTTTCAATCAATTTTCCATCATTGATTAATGTTGTTATTGTGGGTGTTGTTGGCCACAATTGTTTAACCTTTCGCCCTTTTTATGGATGATGATGAACCAAAAAAAAAAAAAAAACGTACCACCGGGCCTTTATATGTCATTCAAAACGAGTGATTGAGGAAAAAAAATTAAATTCAATCATATTTCAATATTTTCAAATGTTGTTGTTGTTGTTGTTGTCGTTGCTAATTTCTATGATTATTATGACTTTTATTAGCCATAAAAAAAAATCTTGATTCATTTTAAATTATTATGATGATTGATTGATCCATTAACGAATGATTGCGCGCGCGAGTTTTATTTTTTATTTTTCTCGTGTAAAAAAAACCGAACCAGAAAAATAATAATAATATTCTGACCTTCTTATATGGGAAAGGTCAATCTCAAACTCAAACACTCAAGGGTAGTTAAAATGTTTGACCAATTCTTATGAAGAAATGATAAAATCGTGCACAACTCACACACACAGACACATACATCCGATTCAGTGAATTCAATTTGATATCAAAAACATAAACAAAAATCACTTATTTACCGGCGAAATAAAATAATGAGATAATTGAAAACAAAAAAAACAGAAAAAATTCATATTTCATGATTATTGACCATCATTATCGAATAATGAGAATGAATGAATGAATTTTAGGTGATTTTAGATTTTTGATGAATTTCAAGATTGGCAAATAGATAGTGAACAAGAAAAAAAAACAAAACATCTGAACATTATGGATTTGCCAAACCATATGCCACTTAACTATCTGACAATCCACACAAATACGCATAAAAAACGATCATCCAATGGATCATTTTTTTTGAAGGAAAAAAAATCGACAACAACACTATGTGTGTGGTTTTTTGTGGTTTTATTTTATTGCTTTTTTTTCTTTATAAATGTTAAAAGTTTTTATTTTTCATTTGAAATTTTCATTCACTTTGGTTAGTTGATAATGGGCATTTGACTATTCCAGGTGAGTAGTATATTAAGTGTTTATATGTCTACGTGTGTCTGTGTGGCAAAAGAGAGTGAGAGAGAGAGAGCTAGAGAGACAGAGAGAAAGAAAAAAAAATTTCATCATTTTCATGAAAAAAAAACATAGGACACAGACACATTTTATTCATAAGAAAGATTTGATACAATCAACAGCAAAATACCATAATGATGATGATGATGATGATGATGATCATTGAGATTGAAACATATTATTATCAATCAAAGAAATAAAATGCAAACAAAAATATTGATTGAACAAATTGATTTTCTTGTCGTTTTTGTTGTTGTTGTTGTTGTTGCTTTTCGATTCAATTACATTTTTCATTCTCAATCATCATCATTAGTACTGTAGTACCTGTTGATTTTTCCAATGTTAATGTTCAATTTTCTTTTTTTTTACTTTCGATAATCGACCGGTGTGTTTGTGTATGTGTACGATTTCCGCTTATTTTTATTGTTTTTTTTTTTGCTCGTGGTAAACACATATCAAACATCATTATTATGATGATATTTAATGGTGAAAAATAATGTCTTTTTTTAGAGAAAAAATTTGTATCCAAAAAAAAAAAAAAAACAAATTGACCAACCATTTGTTGATTTTTGTTTGTTTTTTTTCAGCAAAATTTCTTCTTCTTCAAAAAAAACTATTTCATAATTAACCTGATTTTTTTTCTCTCTTACTCTCATCATCATTAAAATGGAATTCTCGTTTGCCGTTGTGAATGAATGACATTCATGGTTGACATTTATGAGCCATTTTCATTTGTTTCATAAGTGTATGCGTGTGTGTGTGTGTGTGTGTGTGTGTGTGTGTGGGTGGGCAATAAATAAATAAATCTGATTTACATCAATAAATTAAATCGATCAAACGAACGAACGAACAAGCCCCACAATATTCACTATCAACAACAACAACAACAACAAAGCACAATAATTCATGAGAATTAAGGTGTTGAGAATTTTTTTTTTTGTTATTCATTAAAAGTAAAAAAAAATTGAACAAAAGAAAAACGGTTTTCACTTGCAAACACACCGGTTTCATTATTATTTTTTTTTTCATTTTTATTTTCTCTCTTCTTCATGGATCAACCATGGCTAATTTACACACATACATAGCTCGTGTCACCTGGTATCACACACACACACACATCGGTGTCTTTTGTTGTTGTTGTTGTTCTAATCATCGTTATCATTGTCTATTTATAAATTTATGGATTGAAATTTTTTTTTTTATTTTCCATTTATTCAATCATTTTTATCATTGTTAGTTGAAAAAAGTTTGAGAAAAATAAGTGATCATAAATATTGAGAACCAAAACTGTTGAATTGTTTATTTTCTGGTTTTTTGTTTTCCAAAAATTGAAAAAATAGAAGAAAAAGAAGAAGAAGAAACTCATGATTCTTTTCAACAAATTCCATTTTCATTGTTCATCTGGGTTTTCTTTTCTTTTCAATGTGTGATGGAAATAAATTTTATTCTGACTCGGATTTTTTCTTTTTGTTGCATTGAAAAAGATATTTTTATTTTCTTTTGTTGATGAAAATTTTGAAAATTGTACATTTTGGTGACAACAACTTGTTTGATCCGTATTTTTATGAATTATTTTTTTTTTTTTTTTTTTTGAATGAAATATTGATTCATATTTTTCATTCAAGTTTCGAGTATTATTTTTTTTTTGAAACACTATATATATTTTTCAAGTTTGTTTGTTTGTTTGTTTGTTTGTATGGTTGACTTGCCTCTTACGCGGAACCAATTGAATTTGTCAATGAATTTGAAATTGATTTTTAGGCAATAAATTATCGATTTGAAAAAATCGGCTTTTAAATCGAATCGCAGTGAATTGAATTGAATGAAAAAAAAGGGTTATATGATGTTAAGTAGGTTAGTTAGTTAACTATAGTTGGAAAAAAAACATGGATCATAAGTCATTTTTTTCGATTTTGTTATTTATTATCAAAATCTATTATGTACCCCGAAAAAAATGGGGAAAAAAGTCTATGTAAGCCACGCATTTTACGGACACTTTTCCATCCCCTGCCTTACTGTTGCTGTACAAAGTTTGCACTTTTTTCCCGCTAGGATTTTTTTCAATGTAGTGATGGGGAAAAAAAATTTCCAAACAACAACAACAAAAGCCATATATTGCTTCTATGCAAACTAATAAATCGATGGGTTGATTCAATTTCTGAATTTCGGTACCAGCAGCAGCATGTCAACACTAATGTTTCCATCCATTCATCCATCCATCCATTCATTTGTAATGAATTTCTATTTCTTTTTTTTATAACTTGCATTGACAACCAAAAAAAAAAAGATTCGTATTCGAATTTGGTGATGATGATGACAAAATCAAATCAAATCTAAGCTGTGCCATGTGTGTTTGTGTGCCAGTCAGTACTAACTATCATCATCATCACTATGATATATATCATTAAATCTCATTGATTTCATTGGAAATGTAATATTTCAATCAAATTGATGTGACAATCATTTTTTTGTAGCTAACAATTTAGATTTGTTTTTTTCAAAAATGAATTAATGAGTTGGATTTTCTTGTTTAACAAAAAAAAACAAAAAACAAAAATGATGTAGTCCATTCGTAAATGCTCGCACACACACACACACACTGTATTCAAATGTTTTATCCATCCATTTCACTTCATTCATCAATCTTTCTTATGTCTCACAGTATATTTTCATTCAAAAAAGAATTTGTTTCCTTAGACCTCAGACTTTCATTTCATTTCATTTTTTTTTTTTGTTTGAAAAAATTGTCTGGGTAGGCGGCAGCGTCGGCGGTATTTGTGTGTGTGTGTGTGTGGATAAACTAATTAGATCTTGTCATGTTAAAACAACAACAACAACAACAACATAAATATATTAAACAAACAAACAAAAAAAATAAATAAATAAACTTTCTACAGAAGAATTATTTATTACACCACTGACACATATGATAAACAACAATCCAAAAAGGAACCTTGGAACAAAAATTATTATGAAAAAAAAAAACAAATAAACAACACAAAAAATGAAAAGAAGGAAGACATTTCACCTTTGACCGGGGTTAATTATATTATACAAATGGCAACAACAACAGTGCACCCAAAATATACATCCATCTTTATTTTTTTTGGGTGGTTTACAGTGGTTAACAAAAAAAATTTTGAGGTGTTTCATTTTGTGTCTAGCCATTGGATACCAACCCCCTTATGTTGCTGTTGTTGTCCATCACCACTACAACCACAACGATCACCACCACCACCCCCCGTTTTGTAGGCACATTCACATCGAATCGCATGATATGGCGTATCCATCATCATCATCATCATGAGACCTAGTCATTATAATGATACGTATGAGCGCAGGAAAAAAAAAATTATGAATTTTTTTTTTTACTTATTCGTCAGATAAAAAATAAATTTTTTATATTATGTGAACAATATAAATTCCTTGACTTTGGAAAATTTCACATTAATCTCAGAAAAAAAATGATCACGAATAAAGATGATGATGATGATTCTGTTTTATAATTTCAAGATTAACGAAGTTAAAATATTTTGTTCAGGTAAAAACACACATACAATAATACGACATATACGGTGTTTGTGTGAATGTGAATGTGTGTGAAAGGAAAGAGAAAAGTTTTTTTTTATAAAATGATGCCTGAAATTCTTAAAAACATTTGAATGTAAAATTGTTGATGATGATAACCAATGAAAAGAGAAAGAGAAACCGGATGATGATTTAAAGTTCGTGAAAAAATAAACTCAATGTTTGTTTAATTTTTCTTGTTTCTTGTTCGTTATGAATATAATAATAATGATGATGATGATGATGGTAATGATAATCGATGGTTAGATAATGATGATGAACAAATAAATTTAAAAGATGCTATATGATCTCTTATCACGTTTATTCACTCTTTTTTTTCATTTTTTTCTATTATTTGTGGTTCACGAGGAGTGGCCAAATCAATGATGATGATGATGATGTGATTTGTTAGTTTTAGATGAGTGGGATTTAGTTGAAAAAAAATGAAAATAACCGATCGATTGATAAAAATCAAATAATAATAAATTTCTTTAAAATTGTAATTATTATTTATCTACAACTATAAAACAAACATGTGTGTGGCACATTTGAATGGTTTCTTTTTTTTCTATATGTATTATTATCATCACATTTCAAGGGCCACCCAAAGGTCAAAAAATTATTAAAATTTTACTATATTGTTTTTTTTTGTGTTTCTACTGGAACAAAGGTGGGTGGCATTGTATATATAAAATAAAATACATATTTTATTTCACGTGTTTATATTGATGATAATAATGAACAAACGAACAAACAAACAAACGATCGATCATCATAAATGTCATGAAAATTTGCTGCCGGGACTTATAAATTGTTAGGTTACCATCATCATCATCATCATCATCATCATCACCACCACCACCAATGCAATATGGTTAGCTTACATCGCTAAAAAATGATTCTTGCGAAACAAACAAAAAGAGGAAGAAGAAGAAAAATTCATAATTAATATTCTTTCTTTAAATAAATAATGATGATGATTATATAAACAAATAGAAAACACATGCTTTTTCTAATGATAATTATCAGTGGAAGCGGACCATACACGATTCATACACACACACACCTTGTATTAATATGACACATTTATGATTAATTAGTTCTATAAATTCCATATAATGAATGAATGGATCAATGAATGAATGAAAAAAACAGAATCCTATGCATTTATTTTTTTCAAACTTTTCTTTTTTGATATAAAGTGAATATAGATAAAACTTTAAAGAAAATATATAAATTTCAAAATATTTTCAATAAAAAAAATCAAATCAAATCATTTCAGTTTTGAAAATATTTTCAATAAAATTTTTTTTTTTTTTTTTCATTGCGCTTTAAATTATACAACCACCCACACTTGTGTTGACCATCATTTTGAATTATCATTGATCATACATTAATCAATCTATTAATCAATCAAATGTAAATAAATAAATAAATAAATGTGTAGCTTCGAGCAATTACAATTTATTTTATTTTTTATCTTTTTTTTTGTATTTTTGATTTTATTTCCAATCTAATTGAAATTTAATTTATTCATATTTTTTTTTGTCATTAGGATGATCATTATTGTTGATCACATCGTAAATATTACATACATACACTACAAGGCTGAAACAAGACACATTTGATGAAACATTAAATGTGTGATGATTGGGTGTTTAACATCATTAATGAATGAATGAATGAATGATGATGATAATCATAAAATGTGTCAATCAAATCAATTGATGATAAAATTCATTGAATTTTTCTCTTTCTAAAACACACACACACACGCCCATTTGCAAATACCCGACCCAATTTTTAATTCCTATGGAATGTTTGTGTTTGAGCAAATGGCAAGGTACCGTTTTTGTTTTGTATAGGAATTTGCCCTTTTTCATTTTTTTTTGTTTCCAACGAAATTGGCCACACACAGTGAGAATGAGAGAATTAAAAAAAATTCTCATCATTAAATTGTCAACACACAATACACAGAAACAAAACAAATTTTATTTCATTTTATTTATTTTTTTTTTGAATTTCACTTTTGATATCTTAAATCTTGATGAACATAAAATTTGCCACTAAAAAATAAATAAATAAATGAATTCTTCATTCACACAATTCAACATCACACATGCACACACACTAAATTCAAGGTGTTTTCCTCAAAAAAAAAATCCAATTTCAATTCAATTTGACAGATTATTACCGGCTCATACACACACACACACATACACACAAACGAAATTCATGAATTGAACACCGGCAGAAAAAAAATGTTGAAAATTTAACAATAAAAAATGAAAATTAATTGCTTTGTTCTGGTGGTGGTGGTGGTGGTGGTTATTGCACAAGTTTTTTTTATTGATTTTGCCGGTTTTTTTTATTTGATTTTGATGAAAAAAATACGACCGTTCAATACAATGTATATATGATGATGATGAAATTGAATTGAATTAATGGTGGTGATGAAAACTGTGGGGGGGAAAAAACTTTTAAAAAATGATGCCATTGATTGGTGGATAAATATTTTGAAAAAAATACACATTCAAGGTGGTGGTCAACAATAGTTCCTCAATAGAAAAAGGTGCGTTCTCAAATTTTTTTTTCTTTACAAATCAGATTGAGATTCTGATGATAATGATGAGTTTTTTTTCTTTTTTTTCGTTCATTCAATTACAGTGAGAAAATCTCATGCTGTGATTGAATTTTTTTTTTTTTTTTTTTTTTTGATTCTGATTTCTTTACATGAAAAAAAAGTTCTGAATTTCTTTTCACAAGAAGAATGTACCCAGCCATACCATTATTGTGTGTGTGTGTGTTTGATTTTTTCTCTGGTCATTTTTTTTGTCTGTTTGTTTGTTTTTTGTTTTGTTTTACGTTTTTTTTTCATTTCGAAGAAATTTTCTTTTGCTCGATTTTGGTTGTCGTTATCATATTACAAAAAAAAAATTTGTTTTTGAAAGTTTTTTTCACCAAAATAAAAAACGAAAACGAAAACAAATTTCTTTGAAATAATCAAAATTTAAAAATGACTAAAACACTAAAAGCACGTGGTACACGTTTGTAATTTATAATTACAATAATTTATGTGTCATTTGTTTGTTTGTTGTTGTCGTTTTGATCATTTAAAATTAGGATTTTTATCTCTAAAAGCTGTCCCTACCATTGTTATTAGAAGTAAATTTATAATCAAATTTGAACAAAGAAGAAAAAAATACAAATAAGCAATTTGTCCAATGACCATTGATCTTTATCACTAATCCAACATTATGGGTGGCCATACACACACACACACACACACAGACAGATATAAACGCACGTGCAAATCCGGATAATAAATTTTCAACAACAAAAAAACAACTTAAAAAAACGGTAATCGATTCTGTCGAATAGTTAACATGATGATAATGACTAACTTGATTTGAACAAGCTGAAATAACAGTCCTAAACATTTTGGGAACATCTGCTCAAACAAACCAAAAAAAAAAAAAAAAAAATGTTATGATAAAACAAAAGTAAACCATTCACACAAATAAAGTTAATTTCCGTTTATTTTTTTATTATCGATTTTGTCATCATCATGATGTAATCATTCGTTTATCAGACATTTCCTTTTCAACTTGACATTAAAATGATTTAACCGATAAAAAATATATTTACATTCATTTCCTTTTTTTGGCTTATTTATTGAATTATTATTTACCTTTTTTTATCGAATCCATTCGGTTTGTTGTTGTGTATGTGCGTGTGTGTGTGTGTTTACACAATGCTTGATTATTAGCCATTTACACAATGATGACACGTTCGATAATCATAACAAATGATAAGTGATTATCAATCTCACCATTGTTTTTTTGTTTTTTTGATCGTTAACCGTTAATCGTTAATCGTTGTCTGATTTCACGTATTCACATTTCATTTCTACAACATAAACATTTTTTTTTCTTGTTTGATTTAGCATGAGTCAATTAGACGAAAAACAAAAATTTTTTTTTTTTACTTCAAGTAAAATAGGTGTGTGTGTGTGTGTGTGGGCGTCTGGTACAACTATGCACATAGCTTCAAGGGATTTTTTTTTTTTTTTTTTGGTTGAAACAAACACAAAAAAATCTGGAGCAAATTTTGTCTTTCATACACACACAACATAGACATAAGTTACCTGGCTATGATCATAGAACTGGTTTTTCGGTTTGTTTGTTAATTTCAGTTTAACATTGTCCAAAATTGTCACATAACTATTTTACCTGACTAACTCTCTCTCTCTCTCTCTTTCTCCTGTTTGTGTAATGTGTAATGTTTCAATCAAATTAAGATATATTTGTATCGATACAAAATATTTTTGCTTTTTCTTGTCACAAATTTTTCTCACTAAATTGTTTATGATATGTTCATTATTTTTTTTGTAATTTTCTTCTGAAAGGTCATAAAAATCAAACACACACACACACACACGCACACACAGGCTGACAGTGACCCTTGTATTTATAGAATAAAATGGACAAAAACTGTCGCCTATTATTTATCTGTAATCGACTTTTATTTCTGTGGTGAAAAAAATATGACATTTCATTGCTTCACTGATATCGATGATGATCAATAATGAACGATTGATGATCCAATTCAATGATCATCATTACAAACGAAAGAAAAATGGAAATTTTTTCATACCAAATAGCTAAATTTTGTAGGCGGCAACGGCCTCGATATAGATTCATTGCAAAGAGATTTTCTATCACATTTTCATCATCATCATCATCATCATCAATCCATATATCAAATGTAGCCCCAGATTGTTGTTTTCCATTTTTTTCTGTTTTGTGGAATTCGTGAGAGAGAGAGCGAGAGAAAAAGAGAGAGAAGAAAAAAATGTGTATTATCATTATAAGCTCGTGGGTAATTTTTTTTTTCTTTCGAAAACAAAAATGATGAGAAAAAAAATAATCGAATCAACCAAAATATTACATCATCACCACCACCTGTTGAATGTGTTGAAATGATGAAATCGGAAACCTAAACTTTTACTTACTTTGGCCATAATCGAATTAATTACTGATGAAATAATGAAATCACTACTACTATGAAATAATAATTGAAAACTGAAGAAAAAAATGAAATGTGTGGAAAAAACATGAAGAAAAATTGAAAAATTGTTGTAAAACAAAGTTTTGTTTTTTTTCTGTGTGTTAATTAATCTATTTATTATTGTTGTTTTTGATGATGATGATTTCTAAGGCGTGGATTTTGTTATAGTATAATAATGTGATAACGGAACTACAATTTTTCATCTTTTGTTCGGAGTGGTGGTGGTGGTGGTGGTGATGAGAATAGAAATTGCACAACATTATTATTTTTATGAATATTATTTGGTCAATTGAATGAAATTATCTATTCAGATAAATTCAAATATTTATAATCAAATCAAATTAAATCAATCAATAAATCAGACTCAAAGTTGATAAACAATTATCATTCAATTTTGTGAAAAAAAACCTTGAAGCAATTTTTGTTTTTGTTTTTTTTTTTGGTTCGCCTGTTTATTCTATAAATGTAGTGATGACTTCTGGATTGTTGTTGTTATTGCTGCTGCTGATGGTGGTGGTGCTGGCAGTAGTTATAATTATTGTCCCTCCTGGGTGTAAGAAAAAAAAGTGATTTGAAATGTGAAAAAAATGCAGATCTTATCACAATGTTTGTTTGTTTGGTTAGGTTAATTGGCTATTCATTTCATTTGTCAATCAAATAAGCTTAGATTTCATTCATTCATTCATTCATTCATTCTTTGTAGATCTGTCTGTTTGTCTTGTTTTGTTCAAAAAAAAAAAAATTCAACAAATTCAATTTAGATAATAAAAAAAAGAGAAAATTGACTTTTTTCTTTTTCAGTCAACCATTTATTCCAATATGGTAAGTTAGTTAGTTGATATTACTCATTTGTTGGGTTTTGTTAAATTTTTCATGTAAATTTTCTTCTAAAACCAAAATTATCAATCAATTATCTACGTTGCCTGTTGTTCAATTGATGATGATTATCAATTGTATAGAAATTCCGGAAAAAACAAAAATATTTTAAACATTTTACAGCTGCTGCTGCTGTTGCTGTTTTCATTGACCATCATCATTTGTATTCATCACATTATCCTAAGTATCAAAAGGTGATAAAGAAATGAAGAAAAAAATGGTGATAATTTTTTGTAAAACTTGAATTCAAGTGCCAAAAAAAACGACACGAAAAGCAAGCTTTTTTTTATTATTTCACATTATCATATCCGTTTTGGTTAGACAAAAAAAAACGCAAATATAAAAAGGTTTCTGGTTTTTTTTTCTCATACATCCTCGAATATTCTCTATATACTTTGAAGATCAAAGATCAAAGACCGAATAAAAAAAAGAATCCGCCTATCAAATATTTGTAATCAGAAAACAACAACAACAACAACAACAAAAAGCCAAGAGAAAAAAACCAGTGTAAACCCAGTAATCATTTAAATCCTCGGAAAAAAAACAAAAAAAAATCTTCAAGAAAAAAGTGTAGCATAGGAAGCAAGTATAAAGCACAAAATGCCGCCAACAACAAAAAACACACACTTGCAACTGGTTAAAAAAAAATTATGGAAATATTATTATTATATGGATTTTTTTTTTGATTATGAAGTATATGAAAAAACGACGACGATGAACAAATTATCGGTTATGGGTGACGCTTACGCTACAACAGCAACAACAACAACAACAACAATACAGAGCACCAAAGTGTGTTTTCACAAACAGAAATCAGAAAAAAAAGAATGCCCCATCCAGAATCAAAGAATGAATTTGAAATGAAAGAAAAAAAAAATTCATGCAATTTCAATGGCAATGGTAACAATCATCAACAGATATAATTTTTAAGGCGTAAAAATATAAAATGGTGTTATATACACACACGCTGTTGTGTGGAGAAGGTCGACGAATGGTTTTTTGATTTTTTTTTTAGGTTTTAGGTTTTCAATTTTTTTTCTTGGTTTTACTTATTGATGGTTCTAAGGTGCTCTGTGTGTGTGTATACATGTGTTTTTAATTACTAGGTGGCTATCCTCATTTATATATTTAGCCATTGTATTCAATAATTATGTATGTGTGTGTGTGCGACCCAAAAAGGTGAATTTTGTTATTTGACTAGAAACCAAATATTTTCTTCACCATATATCATCTATATCTTTGTCTATATATTTGGTACATAACAACAACATTCTTGCATATAATTAATTGACATAATTATTGACTTAATTAGTATGTTATGGTATGTCTCCCATTGATTTTGTTTTTGAAATCTTTAATTTAGCAAAAAAAAAAGAATAATCAATAAAAATGTGAAAGGTGAAAAATAATTTTAAATTTTTTTTTTCTTTTTGCCAAATATATTTGACCCCTGTCTTTTTACATCCGAAAAAGAAGAAGAAAAAGGAGGAGGAGAAGGAGAAGGAGAAGGGAAAAAATTCAGATGCAGATGTATTCCGGAGATTTTAACATTCATCTATTTTTACATTTAGAAATAAAAAATTGATAAATTACGTAATAAGTAATTGGTCAGTTCTTTAAATTTGAGCGAATGAAAAAAAAATGAAAAAATTTTCATTCGTTTATCCGATATTTATCGAGAAGAAAAAAATCAATGTAACAACAGCTTGCTTGTTTGTCATTTTCTCAAACATTCATGTCAACAAAACGTGTGTGTGTGTGTGCGAGCATACATCATATTTTTTTTTCATTCATTCATCAATAAATTTTTCACAATCCGGTAATCATCACTAGGTTATTCGGTTAGTCAGTCAGTCAGTCAGTCAGTCATTCAAAGAACAAAAGAAATGATGAAATAATAACTGAATAACATGGTCGAACAAACAATCAACCAATAACAACAAGATTATCCGAAAACAATTACTGGTCATTCTCTTTGGATCTCTCTATCTCTCTCTCTATTTCGGGTGAAGTGGTCCATCCATTCACCATATACAAATCAAATTTGTCCATCAAATGTAAATTTGGATGATGATGAAAAAAAAAATAAAGATTTTTCATTTTAGGTGCAACTTTTCTATACTATCAACTAGTTATGGATGAAGCAGATGTGTGTGTGTGTGTGAAAAATTTTCTGAATGAATAGAAATAAACTGACCATTCGGCCGTTTATTTTTTTCTCCAATTTTACTACTATACACTTATGTCATTGAAATAATGCTGGTTGTTGTTTGTTGTTTATTGTCAATTGATGATTGCAGTATTTTTTTTTATTTTTTTTTGATGAGGGGGATGGGGTATGATTATTAGTGGTGGTGTTGTTCCAAATGTGTCAATCCATGTGGTCCTTGTGCATGTGTGTGATCGAAAACAAAATCGAAATTGAAATCCAATTTATGTTTTTACAAATTTTCAACTATAGTTGTTGTTGTTGTTGCTGTCGTTTTCATATTTCATTTGTCATTGTTGTTCTTTATTATTGTTTGATTTGATTGTCATGTTTTTTTTGTACTACTTCTGGATTATACTATCAAGCTTTTTTTCTGGTTATTTATTTATTAAAATTGGATTTTTTTTTCGTTTCTGGATATTACATTTTCAATGATTTGATGCAATCATCAAATCAATGAATTGATACGGAAAGAATTGACGTCAACATATACGTTGTTTGTCGATGTGATAATTTGACAAACAAATATTAGTAATATATGTAAAAATATGTGTATGTTGTTTATTCAATGTATCCACCACACACCAACAGGTATTATCCGTATTATTAGTAAAAGTCAATATCGATGATCATCAATCGTTTGACATCATCCAATTCGATCGATCAATAAACATACCATTCAATGAAACAAAAAAAAAAATTTTTTTTTTTTGGGCTTTTACATTATTATAATATTTATCGGCATAAATCAATCAAAATCTGTATTGTTTTTATTTCTTTCTTTTGCTAATGAATCACAAGATTCTATAGTCTATTCTAGATAAAACAACAACAACAACAACGACAACAAAATCAAAAGAAATGAGCATTTTCTTAATTTTTTAATATGAAAAATTAAATAAAATTTCGATCCGGGAGAGAAAATCGGAAATCTCTTTTTTTGTTTTCATTATTAAAAAAGAAAAATTTCCAAATTACCTAATGTAATTATAATTATCAACATTATCAATGATGATTGCATTACATCTATTGCAATTACATCAATCAAATTATCATTATCATATAATTAGACAAAATGTGACCACTTTTGTCTCTTTTTCGCTCTCTCATTCTATATTTTTTATTTTTGATAAACAAGATCACAAACATTAATCGAATTCCTTTTTAGCATCTAGCAAATATTTTTCTCTATGTTTGTGTGTAAAGTGAAGAGGACATGTGACAACAAAAAAAAATTTCTTGAAAATCAATTAGAAAAAAATAAGTAATAAATATATAGAAAAATAATCATAAACACTGGCACACATATGAACCGTATTTCAATGGATTTTTTTTTTGTTCTATGGGTAGCGTATTTTTGGTTCTATGATGGTAGCCAATGAGTTAATAATTATCATCATTCAGTCATTTATTTTGTCACCAAAAAAAAAAAAAAAATTTTAATTAAATTAATTCAATTAATCATAAATATGTCATATGATTATCATCGTAATTTTCAAAACAAAATATTGGATCATCATTCGTAAACATATGTGCAGAATTTATTTCCATTATTTATTATGTGTATGCAAAATATCACATAAACACACACACACACACACAAACAAATGTCCGTGGTATGCGGAACTGTAATACACACACACACACACACACACACACACACAAATATTTTTTTATACCGTAATCATCATCATGATGATTATAATAAAATCCTGAAAAAAAATATATTACATGATGATGAAATATGTAAAACATAATTGCTACCAATGTTTTTTCTCTCTCTCTCTCAAGCACTCTGTTGCAATTATAATGATAGCAAAATTTAACAACAGAAAAAAAAAGCATTTTTTTCTGTCATTCTAAACCATGATCATCATAAATACCAATTATATATCTATTTATCTATCATTTTTTTTTCATCCGATGATTTTTTTTTTTTTTTGTTCCATAGTTTCTTGTATCCGGCATTGCATTATTTATGGATATATTATGTGTTTATTGTTATTGTTTTTTTTCTGAGTGTCTAATAATAGATGTTTCGATAGACTTGTTGTTGTTGTTTTTATTTTTCTATTGAATCGATATTAATATCAAAAATGTCAAAGAAAAATGAGAAAAATTGATTAGAAAAATATATAGTTTATAACATTCATATGTCAATTTGGTTTGCAAATATACATTATAATGGTGATGATGATGATGATGATGATGACCTCGATTTATCATGCACGCGTTCGCGAGCCAAATATCAGCATTCCATTGATGATGGACATAAAAAAAAATTCTTTTCTACATATTTTTTTGTGTGTGTGTATAAATCAATAATTGATTTTTGATTGATTGTATTGACATGATATAAAATGAAAAATTCATCAACAGTTAACGATTTAAATAATATAACGAAAAACAAACAAATAAACCAACAAACATTGATATATCATAACGGTGTGATAATTGTAACAACAAAAAAAACAAAAACAAAATCAAATTCCTGATTTTGTTTTTTGCGCTTGGTATCATCAAAGTATTCTAATAGTAACAGAACAAAAAACCTTGTAGTTTGTTCAAGTGGTAGTAGTTAATTAGATTAGAATCGATGAACCAGAGAAATTCCAATTATATATTGAAAAAAAAGGAAAATATTCAAATTTATTTATTGTTTCTACCCAATCTACCTTTTTTTGTATGTTTTAAAAATGTAAAAATATCATTCGCCGTATAACAGAGAGAAAAAAAAATATATATATGGAAACGATTTCGTGCTGTGAGGCCACATCGCGTGCTATCCAATAACTCTACACGCGACGATGATTATACTTTGTCGAATACGATGATTGTGTGTGTGTGTGTGTGTATGATGTGCGTTTTTTATTTCTTCAATCATCACCGCAAACGATCAAACAAATCAATGGCTAGCTAATTGAAAACCAACAACAACAATTTTCACCGAAAAAAAATCATATATACACACGGGGACAGCAGCTGAAACATGAAGATTTTCGGAGTAGAACAAAATTCATTCCTGTAAATATACCTGCGAAAACAATCAATAATCAACCAATCAACTAACTAAATGAAAAAAAAAACAAACATTTGTCGTCGATATTGTATTGAGAAATAATGTTGTTGATAGCCATACAAAAACGATCAAAAAATTCATTTTTGATTCAATTCAAAAATCACAAAAATTCTATTCTCGAATCCAATCAATTTAAGCATCGGTCATAAAATTTTAAAATCATTCAAAATTGATTGACAGCCATTTTTTTGATTGATAATTTTTGATGGAATAAAAAATTATAATTTTCTCTCTTTCTCTATGTTTCAATTGTCTAATATTTCAAATGTGATGACTAGATAATGAAATGAAATGAATGCCAAGGTTAAATAAGGGATTTTATTTCAAAGGAAAAAATTTCTCTTTCTCGTCGTTTACATCAATGTGAAATAAATCAATTTGATTTGATTTCATTTGTTTGTCTGTCTGTGTTTTAAGTACATTTATTATAAAATCAAAACAAATACAAATTCAATTTGAAAAAAATGTCCCATGTTCAACATATTCGGCTGCTTTCTGTTTTAAACGTTCCAATAGTTCACCATTATCCGATGATGATGAATATTTCATTTCAAAATCATAATATTTTTTAAATATAAAACGCATTTTATGCGGTGAAAATTTAAATGTTAATAAACGTTCAAAAATATTACGTATAAATTCAATCGAATCATCGTGGTTATCATTATCATTCAATGTATATTTAATAAGCATATCGATATAGATTGACCATTTATCCAACCGTCCCCAATAAAGTGCCAATAATTTTTCAAATAATGTTTTACCATTTTCACAATCACCATAACAGAATTCAAATTGACCAAATTTTGAAATTAGATCAATATGTTGTTGTTTATTGATTGCGGCCAATGCTTTAACAAATAATTTTCTGCCATTTTCAATTTGTCCATTTTTCATATAAAATAATAGAAATGAAATCCATACAGTAAGATTGGTATGAAATTTTCTTATCATAAATTGATAAATTTGTTCAGCATCATCTTTACGTTCACTTTCATCATAAATGATTGCCACACGGCTATAAATGGTTTTAGCATCATTAAATTTTACAGCTTTTTCAATCAATTCTTTCATGGAATTTTCATCACCATATTGATTTTCTAAATTCAGTAAACTTGTCCATATGTTTAGCTTTTCTTTCTCCTCTCTAAAATGGTAATGAAATTGTTTATATTATAAATCAAATATGGAAAGTGTCATAAACAACAGCACATACCTGAATGAAATCTTTTTCAATGCACGTTCACCAATTTCACGTGCTTTATCAATCTGTTTACATTCGACCATGAATGCCATATATTCAATCCATATGTATGAACTATTCGGTTTGGCAACGATGGCCATTTCAAAATCCTGTTCATCTTGTGGTTTTCGATCTATATCGGTTAATTTTTGTTCCTTTTCACGTAACATCATTTCACGTTTTCTTGCCTCTTGACCTCGTTCCTCACGGTTTCGATGTTTTTTATTATTCAATCCATCATAAGCAGCATCGGATTCATCGGAATCACTATCAATATTGAAACCAGAATCCTCATCGGATTTTGTTTGTAATTCTTCAAATTTTCGTTTATTAGTCAATTTCGATAGATCCAATACATTCCAATCGAATCGATCGATTGTAGATGTCAAGTTCGATTTTTCAATTTGTTTTTCATGATTGTTTTTCGATTTTTGTTCAGTTTCCACATTTACAGTGATGACTTCATTTTTAAATTCGATGATTGGTGGCTGATGAGCGATAGGTTTCTTCGAATGAATTTTTTTAGATTCGATAGATTTTTTCATTTGATTATCATAAAGTATAACAAACACTTTAGCAATATGATGATCTTCATTATTATCAAAATTTTCAATCATAAATTGATAACTTTGATTAATGGTAAATAATTTCTCCACATGTCTTAGGTCATTATAATGTTTTCTTGAAGGTACATAGGCAATTAATCCGGGTAAATGACCACCCAAAATGGTTAGAATATATTTCGGATTCACATGAATAACCGTTCCTTTTATCAATTGATTTGATTTAATTTTTGTCAAATTTGTACGCTGAAAATTTTTCACCAGACGAATCAATTTGCTAGGTTTGGATTGTATAAATAGAATGAGATTTTTTCGATCAAAATCAATATCACAAACAATGGCCATTCCCATCTGTGAAATGGTTAAATCGGGAAATGTTTCATATTTCATCGCTATACCAGATACAGTTGGTTCATTTTTACAACCACTTCGGCTACAATCCATTTTAATGTGATCATCATTAATTTCTGTGATGACAAACGTAATAACTTCACCAATCGAATATGATGTCAACAAACGAATCTTTTCATCTTCATCCTTATTTTCCATCGATGATTGACGAATACATTGCAATTGATTTAGATAAGATTTTAACATTTCAATACTTTCATTCGAATTCTCTCTATTCCAAACGTCGGAAAGTTTCATTGAAAATTTAAATCTTTTTAAATAATTTTCATCATTAGATCCAGAAAATTCATATGATGATACATCGATTGCTTTGACAAATATTGTTTGGCCACGACAAAGACCAAGTTTTTGTGGTTCATCAATAAAACCATCTTGAAGAAATTTTCGTCTAACCACACCATATTGAGCATTAGTTGTTTCAAAGAATACACCGGTTGGTGTTACATTACGTACAATAGCCGGAAATGGTGAATTCAATTGAACATCATGTTCATTCATTATTAATGGATAGATTTTTTGCAGAAAAATCGGTTTCATCGTAACGCATACCACATTAGCTGAATCTTTCGAGAATACCATTAATTCATCGATAATATCACCAACTTTATATGTACCAAACATTATACGACTAATGTATGTATCATCCGATAAATGAGCAAGTGGTAGAAATACTTGTATCTTTTCCTGTGCATCATCCGTAAGATCATAACCTTTCATTGGTGTTTTAGAAATTATTCGCATTCGTTTTAGGATTTGTCCGACTTTAAGTTTTGAATTATATGTATCATTTTTCGTTTTAATCTGTAGATTCATTTTCAATTTTTTCGTTTCATCCAAATCGATCAATGAACAGACCATATGTTGTGCATGATGATCAACGGTAACGACCGTACATTTTATCAATTGTCCCAGACGAAATACTTTATCCGGATATTCAATTTTATAGGTTGCGAGAAATTTTAACGGTATAAAACCACGAACATGATTAAAAAATTCTAACAATATTCCTTTATCGGTGGTGAGACAAACCACACCTGTTGATGACATTCGTGCATTTATTTTACTCAAATCTTTGAACATTTCTTCATCATTCATTTTCAATAAAGTTTTCTTCGCTGTTAATGCTATTTTCGGTATTCTTGAAGAAAAATCCAATTTCAGCACTTTACATTGAACACGTTTTTTTAATGGAAAAAATTGTGAACGGGTTTTTTCCCAATTCAATGTAGGTGTATCTGTTAGATGAATATTCGGTATGAAACCATTGATACCGAAACCTATTTTTACATATACACCATCTGGTCGATATTTTTTTACTACACCTTCGACAATGGTACCAATATCTATATCATCGATGGTTAAATCTTTACGATCGATAAATGATTTTCGTAATGATATTTCAATAAGATTATCGATAAGATGAAATTTTTTCACTCGTACACGATGTGATGATCCTGGCCGATATAAACGATCATAATTATCTTCATCAAATTCTTTCGCTTCGAAAAGATTTTTTTTCAATGCAATTGCATAATTATTACCCGGTAATCGAAATGTTAGTCCACCATATTGTGTACGAGAACAAACAATGGCATTATCGATGATCAATCCGATACGTATCGATTCGATAAGGCTTTTTATTTTTTTTGATTTTATTTTTGATTTAAGTGATATGCACACTTGTTTTGTATGTGGATGTACGTACATAACATGCCCATGAACGGTATTACTGATTTGAAATTGTTTAGGCATTACGGAAAGATCATCACTAACATGGAATCGTGGTACAAAACCTTTGTAACCACCAGGTAATCCTAATTCAAGACCATGATTAAAAGTTCCGGTGATTGTGGCATTTGTTTTGATTCCCGGTGTATAGAAAAGAATACCAGGCTGATGATCATCTTCAATAGAAAATTTTTTTGCCATTTTATCATCAACTGTCAATGTTAGACTTCGTTCATTAACGTTTGCTACTGAACATTGAATTAATTGACCAATATGAAGGTCTACGTTATTATTCTGTTCAATATCTTCATTGGGTAAAAATGCTTTCATGTCTTCAACACCAATATCCATTAGATAGCCATGATCTTCTTTGCTTAACACTGCCGCAATTAGATTATAACCAGATGGTAATCTTTGAAATGTTTTGAACGAAAAATTATGATAAACATCTTTAGGATTGATTGAACCGATAACTTCGGAATGGCCAAATTTATCACAGATTCGTTTGGACAGAATCCGAATGGCAAAATATTCGCCCATATTGAATAATGAAGCTAATTTTGCAATCTCCACACCATGTTCATTTTGGTCATTGGCAAAATTTTCAACCAATTGACTATATGGTGTCGAAATATTCGTTATCGGAACGGTTACATTGATTCCACCAGTGATGGAAAATTTCAATTCAAAATCGGTTATCTCTTCGATGCAACCAAGTACGACCATATTTTCAATCAAACGATTCACGGTTAAATTTTCGATGACTGTCTTTTTAAGATTTGATTCTTGATTTTGTTCTTGCATATTATTATGATCTTTTGAAGTTTTTTTAGATCGCTTCTTTGGTTTTGCGGACTTTGATTCTGTTGGTTTCCTTTTTCTGCCTAATAAAATATATAAGGAATAATTAAAAAACAAAAGAAATTAGGTTAATAATATTACTTTTGAATAATTGTTCATCTTCAGCAATCGATGGTCGATATGATGGTAAGATCGAAGTCGGATGTTTCGATGGTTTTGATCGTGGAAAGCTTTCATCTTTGAGTGCCATACTTTTGGTACACACACACACACACACACGAATCACAAGAGACTTTTCAATTTCAATAAATTAATTTATTCAGAATGGATGATTTTAAAAATGTCATAAAATCAAAAGAATCTTTAAAATTATTGATAAACACAAATGATCAACGAATCGTCAACAATACACAAATACGCGTGTGCGTTTCAACCATGTGGTTTTTCTGGTCCATTCATAGACAATGTTCAGATTTTTTTTTGAAAATTTCAATATTTTTTCCAAAATGTTGGTTATCGATTAAATAATTGTACTATGGACCTGAGTCTGTTTGACCATTTTTCGATGATTTTTTCGTCCATAAAATACAATCATAGCGCTGATAATAAGTATCATAATGAATGTAATGATCATTGCCAAAAAGATTTCATTATTAATCAAACGAATCCATGGACGTTCGCCTGGAATCTGATTAGTTTCACTAATCATCATACCGGTTACCCAGCCAATATATGATTTGTTTACATCTTGAGCAAATTTTAATCGTGACCATGTTTTATCATTGAATTTATAAACATTAGTTAATGTGCTGAATAGCAAAAAATGAGAGGGAGAGATAAACAAATGAAAATTGATGAACAAAACAAATTGAATGATTATTACCTGATTACATATGGTAGTTTAAAACACATTGATGCAGTGAATTTTTTATCAATACGTAGCTCTTCATTTAATTGATCGAATGTTTTACTACACATTTGATGATATTCATTCAAATACTGTTGTCGTGATATGTTTTCAAACTTTTTAAATCGTAATACTTTTGTTTCATGATAATATGCTGATATAGCATAATAAAATAGATCCATTTGTCGTTGTCGATCATCATCATTAGTAGTAATGGGGATTTCTTTGAAACAAATTTCAAAATTTTCCGTACATTTTTCTCGATTAATTAACCATTCAATGTCCTGTTGACATTGTTGTAATTGTCCAGTACCGATTAGATCATATTCATTATGTTCATTATTATTCTCAATTGCCGATTTTGATTTCATCGCCGTACAAATATTATCGTATAACGGAAATTTTGATGATAATGTTCGATAACCGATTGGAAAACATGGAACATTAATTTTGCCATTTTTATCCGATTGCCGAGAGATTAATAATCGAATATAACGAAATAGAGCTTGTTCAGCACCAAAACATAGATTACTAAATGTATGAATTTTATATTCATTTCCAAATAAACGTATTTGTTGATAATTTCCATCATCATCATTGTTTATAATTGTTCGATTATTTTGTTCATTTAATAATACGGCACGAGCAATCTGTGCCGATGAACCACCCATATCTAATATTCCAAATGATGATTTATTATTCATTTGAATTCTGTTGAACAATGTTCCGGATAAATAATTGACTGCAATCCAAGCGAACATTCCCTCTTCCTGTCCACTGATGATCGATATTCGTCGTATATTCATACCGGATGTTTGAAATTTTTTTCGTATTTGATCAAATATTCTTGACACTAAATTCGGTTCTGTTTGATTCAATAATCTCATACCGGCTGTTGCACCTAAATAGATGGATATATTTTCATTTTTCACCTTTATATTGGTCGTTATATTTCGTATACAATGAAAAAGTTCATCAGCAACCATGTTTACTTTGCTACCATCATTTGTTGAAATGGGTTGATTAACTCTACAGGAATCAATCTCTTCAATCAATCCGGTATCATTTAGTTTATCCGCTTTCCATCGAAATAACACCACACGGCTATGCGTTGATCCAGAATCGATTGCAATTGAATACTTTTGAAAATGAAAAAGATTTTTTTTTGTTTTGTTTAGTTTGTTTTTGATATTTAATTTTGAAATTATTCAATCACAAATACTCACTTTATAATTTATAGTCGATGTTGAATGATAAAATATTGTTAATAATAAAATTCCGGCCAATGATGTGGCCATTAAAATGATACCAAAATGAAAACATCTATGTGATTGTGTTGATGATTTTATTATTGTCGATGGTAATGTTGCTGCTGTCGATGATGATGTTGTCATTGATGATGATTGTAGATATTTTTTCATGATTATTATAGATATAAATTATAGAATATATTAATGAATCAATAGAATTTTCAAACATTCATTTCGTTATGATGAAGGATTTGTAACATTTTTGTCATACATTGTAAATGTAATTAACATTGATCAACAATAATAAAAATAACCGATCGAAAAAATCAATAAATTTCGTACATTCAATTATAATTTCGATTTATCGATTAAAACACCTTTTTTTTGCTAGAACAGCTGAAATTCTATTGATTATTGTTACCAATAATAGGAATTATGTTATATGGATGATAAATAAATGACAATAGTAATATTCATAAGAAATTGTTTTAATTTTTTTTTGTCAATTGGAAAATTAATTGGAAATTCTATTGATGTTGAATGTTCAGCGATAAAAAAAATGTAGAAACAAAGGGTCCATGGGTGATTTATTTATTGTTGGTTTATTGTATTCGGATTTCTTCGGTTTCTGTGTTTCTTTTACTGCTGTTACTGTTGCTGTAAACATGAAAATACAGTTTAGTTTTTTTTTTGCTTTATTAAAGTAACAACAAATACACACACACTATAGTGTTTATAATCATCACACAAACACATGACACTTGATAAAACTGCGGGAAAAAACTGTCTATCATTCTTGAGGATTGATTGATTGATTGAATGATTTTTTTATAGTAGTGTAAATTATAATCGGGAATTAACCCGATCATAATTTAAATTGTTTTAAATTCTTAGAATCATCATACGATATCATGATAATGATGATTGTCTGGCCATTGAAAATTTTAAATTAATGAATATTAAAAGAATTTGTCATCATAAGTATGAATGAACAATGTTTGATGATGGCACACATATACCCACATATACACGATAATTGTTTTGTTTTGTTTTGTTTTTGTCAATCGATTAAATTCAATGAAAACCGCTAATCAGGCTATATATATTGTGTGTGTGTGTGTGTGTGTTGAAAAGAATTGAAAAAAATGAAACAAACAAATTATGGCCAGATTTTTTTTTCTCTTTGCTGTTAGAGACTCATATCAATATTTTTTGTTTTATGGTTAATCGTCACTATCGTTTCATTAATGATGATGATGATGATTAGTATTTTGTTAAAATCCATACAATTTTTATAACGTGATTTTTATCATTTTCAAGACAAAAAAAAAGAAAAAAAACAAACAGTAAAACTAATTATCTAATCAGTGATAATAATAATAAAAATCCAATTCATGATAAATTGAACATCTCATTCGATTCAATGTGTTCATTGATTGATTGATTTTCCAAATAAATGTTTGTGTGTATGTATGTGTGTTTTTTTTGCATTAATTATTTAAGAACGTGTTTTCTTGGTTGACTAATTTTCAATGGATGTGTGTGTGTAATCTATTGATTTAATCAGTTAATGTGTATGGATGGATGGATGGATGGAATGATTGGTTTTAATCAACGTTAGTTAGTTAGTTAGTTGTGTTGTAAAACAAAAAATGATCATGACAAAAGTGGTAGTAAAAAAAAGGAAGGTGAAAGAAAATTGATGTTTTTTACAAGTTTTTTTTTCTTGCTCACTATCTCTCTATGTGTTTCTGAGTCAATAACTATCATCATCTGATTTATCATCATTCATTTATTATTATCGTTAGTTTTTGTAATTGCTATAGCCATCACTAATTCGTTGAATTTCAATGATTTTTTTTTTGTCAATGAAAATGCAATTAAAACCATTGAATTGAGTAAATAGAAAAAATTTGGTGAATTAAATTTATTTTATTATTATTTGATTTTTTTTTGTATTTATTAGATTATTTAAAGATTCTATAGAAATGAGAGACTAATGACAAATGTAAGCAATTTATTTTGTGCAAGATAAGGCAAACATTGTGATTTTAATTGATTCAATTGCTCTATTCCATATAATTAATGTTTACAATACTCTTGTTGTAAAAAAAAGAATTGTAAAAATTGAAATTTTCATTTTGTTTCTATGACAAACAGGACAAAATATTAGAAACAAATCAAACAAATGGGTAAAAAATGTATTTCTAAAAATCAAAGTCAATATGTACAAATCTCTTTTTGTGATCGATTTTAATATCAAATCAAATTGAATTTCATTTGCATTTATAGATTCATTCAAATTGGATGAATTACAAAGATAAATTCTTTCAACAACAAAAAAAAAAAAACATTGAAAAAAATGTCACAAAATATCTATACAATCGAACGACAGCCATCGGCTGAAGATGATAATATGTTTCGAATATATCATTCACAAAATGAACTTTTATCCATCAATGGAACATTATCGAATGATAATATAGTTCAACGTAACCTACGACAACGACGATATGCTGTAGATTCGGAACAATTTCAACGTAAACTAAATTATCGTCAACGTTTACGTCTTGCATTATTACATTATTTTCGTTCCGATAGTATTGCACGTTTCATATTCATTGTGATCTGTGTCGTTTGGTTTTGGATCAATTTTATAACAGTATTTTCTGATTTTTTAACATTCGATACAATTGTCTATATGGAATATCGTACACCAAAACATACAAGACCACCTGGCGTAACATTCTGTACACATTGTATTTATTGTCGATCCAGGTAAAAACCGATTCAATCAGATTTTGTTCATTTTTATTTTTAATAATAATATTTTTGGTTTTTTTTCCTCAATAGCAATAATCATTCGAAAAAGAATAAAATGCTTGTATTCAAAGCGATTGAAAATAATATCGATAATGAATTTTTCATTGATTATGAATACGATTATGATGATTTGAACAACGATAATAATTCTAACAAGAATGATGATGAAATTGTTTCATTGAATTTAACCGATTTCATACATTATTGTCGATTCTATCCAAATGCATTAGAATTGAATGAACAATTTAATAATTCTAAATTTATTGATTGTATGGATCTAGCTCCAGTTGTCGTCAGTATGCAAGAAGGACATAAATGTTTTACATATTTTAGCGATTTGTTTGGTGATATTTCACGTTTATATAATAATAATAATAATAATGATGATGATGATTATGGACAAAATAATCAAAATTCAACAATCATGATGGATTTTGATCGATTTCCATATTTAGAAATTAGTGTTAAAGGCAAATATCTTCAATCAGCAACAAATGGCCGTAATCAAATTAAAAGTTCAAATTTATTATATGATAATTCAGAAATTGGTGAAACGATTGGCATTTTTATTGTATTACATTCACCAACAATATTAGCTGATATGTTAAGTCTTTCATATCATCGTATATTTCCACGTAAATATATGCAAATTCAATTTATAAAAATGCATGAAAAACGTAGACCATGGCCATATCGAACAAAATGTTTTGATTATAATCGTCTTGTCAATATAACACCAGATGATCAACAACAATCAGTGTTTCGTGAACATAACAAAATTGATGAACAGGATCTACAATTATTTCGTTCACGTGGTGAATGTTTTCTTTATTGTATGTGGCGACAATTAGGACACGATGAACGATGTTTAAATTTCTATACCATATTCACTGGACATCTATATGCAATGGAAACACAATGTCGTACATTTGATTTGCTGCTACGTGAAATGAATGAAATTATCAATGATCAATGGAAAAATCGTTGGAAAATTATGGATGAAATTTCCAATGCGCTGCTACGGAATTCACATATTGAATTCTGTAATATTAATGATAGTTTTCAGCTTTATGGTCAAGTGAAACGTGATTGTTTAGCTAATTGTCCAAGTGAATGTCATTCGGAAACATTTTGGATCGATACAAGCTATAATCTAGATATGAATATGAATGATAATGATTCATTAATACGTATTGAATGGTCAACCGAACCGGTTGCCTATATTGAACATCGTGAAAAATTTACCACTTCATCATTTCTAGGTAATATTGGAGGACATGCACATATTTGGCTCGGTATTTCTGTTATTGCAATTTGTCGTTTTATAATTGAATCAATTAAATCACGATCAACTTCACGAATACGATGTTTACATAATCATTTATGGTTCATAAGATTAATACGTGGATTTCATATGAATAATCATCATACTTGATAATAAAAACTATCTATTATTCATTATTAATTAATCAATCAATAATTATGATTTTGAAAATAAAAAAATAAAAATCTTATGACATTGTTACAACAACAAGTGGAATACGTGAGTTAAATTGATACATTCCAGGATGTATTGATCCCGGATCTATATCCCTCGAATAATTGTCCTAATCGTGCAAAACAAAAAAAAAACAATCACTCAATAAATCTAGATAATTTAGAGTTGCGATAATTTTTTTTAAATTCTCAAATTGATTTGATTAATTTTTTCTGACTATAAAAGTCAATCTAAAATGACAATTTAGGCATCAACAAACATTTTTTTATTTTTTTCAAACTAAAAACAAACAAAAAATCCGAAAAATGAAAACCTTTATCGTCGTCTGTATGTTGGCTGCCGTAGCATTGGGTAAGTTAAAGATATTTTTGTTCTAAAAATGTCCACTTAAACATATTCCCGATTCCCAAAAATAGCCCAACATGAACACCATGATGAACATCATCATGAACATCATTCTATTGTCGAAGATCTGATTAAACGTGGTCATGCTTTATTACATTTGGTGCGTGAAACATTTGAACAACATCGTGGTAATGAACACTTATTGGATGCTCTTCAACATCAAGCCGTTTTGGTTGAAGCATTGGTGAAAGATTTAGAATCACAACATGAATGTGAAAATATTTTTGAATTACATCATATACATTTGATTGAAGAAGATTTATTACATTATGAAAATCGTATCGGTGAAGAGATTGCCATATTGAATCAGGAACGACATCATGAACATCATGGTGCTGAAGAATTAATTCGACGTGGTGAAGAATTATTACGACGTGCACAAGATGTTGTCGAACAACATCGTCATCATGGCGATCGTGAAATGGAAGCTATTGAACATGAAATGCATGCTGTTCATCGATTAATTGAAGAGATTCGTGAAAGACCACATGGACATGATTTCACACGTGATGAAGAATCATTGAAACGACATGAAGATTCGTTAGCAAAATTATTGGAGCGTGTTCATCATCGTCATCATCACGATGAACATCACCACGATGAACATCATCATCATGAACATGATAATTAAATTGAAAAATAAATATTCTCAGAATGAATATTTCAATTTAATATTTAAAAATTTTTCAGATTTCTCAATAAAACAAATTGATTTAACAATAAATCATTCATTCATTAATTGTTCGACTTTTTCACCAAATAATCGATGTGCTTCGGATTTTTTAATCCTTTCCGATGCGCGATATAATTTATCGGCTAATTTTTTGTCCATTAATAATCGATCAATAGATGATAATAATTGCTGTTCATCAAAATCATATGGTTCCAAACATACACCTAAACCTGTTTCCACTAATCGTTGACCATTATCTAATTGATCACAAAATAATGGCATAATAATCATTGGTTTTCCTTGCGCAAATGTTTCCGTTACGGTATTGTTTCCACCATGTGTAATAACCAAATCGATTAATGGTAGAATTTTAATTTGTGGAATGAATCGTGCACCCCACATATTCTTGCCCGGTAATTCATATTCATCATGTCTTGGACCTTTTGAAATAATGTATTTATGTTGAGTTTTTGCAAGAATCAGTGTTAAACGTTGCATTAATTCTAGATCAACTGAACCCATTGATCCCATTGAAACATAAATCCATTTTCCACTGAATTTTCCATCTAAATCATTGTGGTAGAAATCCTGGCCAACCAATTCTTCCAAATCGATCGTATCATATTGAATATTTCGATTAAATACTTCTAGATTGAACCACCGTGGATGTGCTGATTCGATTTTCCAATGATTTAATTCTTTCGGATATGCATAAATATTGAAAGCGATTCGTTTTTCCAATTCTCGTTGATCATCCGGATATTTTTCATAGCCAAGTTTTTCAATATAATCAGCGAATGCATTCTTTTTCATCATATCAGCCAACATTTGACGACATTTATTCATCTCATCGGGATCAGCATTCGATGGTAGACCTTTGTGGATTGAATCAATTTATTTGAAAATTTTCTTAACTACTAACCTGTAAATGGTGGTGGTAAAGCTGGATCCGATGCAAAAAATATAAATGGTGCAGACGTAATACATTTGATGACCGGTATATTTGAATAATAGATGGCAGGATGTATGTAAACATCATCGATTATGAACAAATCGATTTGTATTTGGCGCATTAATCGTTTAAGCGAAATTTCTACCTGTTGATAATAGCTTAGGAATGTATCGGATTTAACAAAATATTTCAACATTTGTCGTAGTTTTTCTTCGACGGTCATTTTTCCCAAAATTTTATATGATAATAAATCATTTGCCATTTGTTCGCCAGGTTTTTTCGTCGGTTCATTACGATCATTTGATACTTCATAGATGATTTCTTCAAAACCATATGGTCGTAATTGACCTTCGAATGCTTTTTCCAGAAGGAAATAAACACGATGACCACGGCTAATTAAACTATCAATTGTTGCACCACGGCAACCATTTACATGGCCAACAGCATTCAAAGATATGACCACAATATTCTTCATTGTTTGGGTCATTGTTTTAGTTTTGTAGTTGATGATGTTAAATGGTGTCACGACAATAATGTTTTCGTTTTGTTGATGATGTTGGCAAGAAATAAAAAAAAAATTAACCGTCATCATCGTCATCGTCATCGTCGTCGTCGTCATAAAATTCAATCCAATCTAATAATCTTATCATCAATCATATCAATATCATCACAGAAACATACTCCGGAATATATTAATCATTTATATCAAATATATCTTGTTTTTCTTGATAACTGGAAAACAAATTGATTAAAATTGATCATAATTTTCCATCATTTTATTATTATCATAATCATCATCAATAAAATATCCATATACACAAACACACATTGACATATCAATTACAATGTTTTTTTTTATAAATAAGATTCAAAAAAAAATCCACCTATAATCATTTATAATCAGTGATTATTGTATGATAATCATGTATGATTCAATGAAAAAAAAGAACAAAGTCTTGTGAAGAAAAAAAAACTGGAAACATCAAAATATTGATTGAACTTGTTAAAAAAAAAATTCAATTTTCAATTCAAAATTTCATTCATTAACAAATGTAATAAACATATAACATATGGAGTGGTTAAATGATTTGGAATTTTATTTTTACTTTAATTATTACCTAGTTGTTGTTGCGAAAAGAAGAAATGAAACAAAAATGATTTATATGTAATTCAAAACATTTAAACACAGCCGATAATTTAGTCATCGGATAATAATTAATAAACACAAACAGAAACTTCAATCAACATTCTTAAAAAAAAAACGAAACACAGAACACGACTAGGATACTTTATTTTTTGTCATCCTATTTTAAAGTGATTTGATCTGAATAAAGTTAATTTTTCTTATCAGGGCTATACATGCATGTATAATTAAAATTTTATATTCATTTATCAATGATGGATGATGATGACAATTATTTTACATCAGACAAAGATATTCACGATAATAATCCAGTCTGGACTGGTAATATAATAATAAAATAATTTTACTTACTAAATAGCTACTGGCATATTGTATGGTTATCTGGAAATTTTTTTTTTTTTTTTTTTTTTGCTACCTAATAAATTGTTTTTTCTCGACACACACACACACACGTTTCCCTTTGGCCCAAATTTGTGTTTCTTTCGATCACTACTGTATTGGATGATCGAAAATAATGATGAAAACTCCCTCTTTCTCCAAAAAAAAAATTGTCATGTCTATCTTAAATCATCAATAAAATAAATGTTTTATCATCATTATCATTATCATGATGATGCTACTTGTCATTATTATTATTATTTTACAAGAATGATTTAAATGAAAAAAAATTTTTTTTTTGAATCAATTTTTATGAGTTTTGAACCTAATGATGATGATGGTAATAATGATTGAAATATTTATGATTGTTCGCCAACGTGAACCTTTTAATATTAAATGTAGAAAAAAAAATTGGCGAAGGGGAAAAAGGTTGATCCAAACACACTTAAAAGTCCATAATTCTGACACTGATGATGATGATGATGATGATGATGATGAAAATGATGACAATATAAATACGAGGTAAAAAATTATCTGGCAAAAATTTTTTTTATCTGCATTTGCCGGTAATTTTTGCCAACAAGTTTAGAATTCATGCTTTTTTGAGTTTTTTTTTCGAATTTGAACATTGGAAACAATTTAAAATTTTTCAATATTCATCATCATCTTCATCATCATCGATAAAAGGTAAGATTGATTGATTGATAAATTAATTGATTCTGCTTTGTTTTTTTTATTGTTTTGTAAATGATTTTCATATTTTTCTGCTTCTTCTGCTGAGATGGTGTATTGTTATGTAAATAATTGATTGATTAATCAATCAATCAATCGATTCTGTCAAATAATGTATACATTACATTTGTTTGTTCAATACTCATCTAACCATTCATTCTATCCAATTATTACCTGTCGAACAAGTATATTTTTCATCCTATCATACATAAACATTCAATGGTTCACGATTACGATTTGAATTATTCAATATGATAATATACATTAAAGATAAAAAAAATAAAAATAGATATTTTTCAAAAAATGAAAGAAAAAATGTGAACGAGGAAAAGGAAATGAGTAAAAAGCGAGAGAGAAACGAGTGAAAACATGAACAAACAAACAAACGAAAAAAAAAATCAAAATTGTAAAGTGATATATGATAGCCACAACCACGACGTTTGAACAATGTGTCAACATTTATTTATTATATAAAAAGATAAAATCGTTCGACGTGAAAGGTTTGGCATTATCTAGCTATCAGCTAACCAAGTTTTTGACTATTTTTGTATTTGTTGGTGTTGTGATTTTTGAAAATTAAATAATAAAAAAAAATCTTTATTCGATTTATTTCCATTGTGCATATTGGTTATTATCCATCTTTATCTCCTATCGGTCGCGAATACATTATCAAAAAAAATGGCTAGAAATTTCAATTGAATCGAATGTTAATCAATAGCAGAACAAAAAAAATTCTTTTCTTTTTTCCACAATCAAATTGAATCGATAAAAATGTGTATGTGTCTGTGTATGTTTTTGCAGAGAAATTTTCAAAAAAATAATGAAAAAATAAAATAAAAATGAAATTCATTTATACGACTTCATGTGAATCAAATCCAATCAATAAAATCAATCAATTTTATAGACCAGGTGGAAATTTTCTCTTACTTTTATTCAATTTTTTTCCATTCATTCATTAAAATTTTTTGCATCATTATCATCATCATAATTATTTATCGAATTGAATATTTATACAATTTCATCAAATCGATGCCCATCATCATATTCATCATCATCACTTAGCAACATATAATAATTGTTGTCGTTGTAATAACATCTACCAAAACAAACCATATAACTGGATTTCATTTAAAATATTTTCAATCATGTTTGCCTGTATAGATGGATGGATAACATCGTATAACATCATAATAATCCGTTTCGTTATTATTATTATTATTATTTTTTTTTTTTGAAAAAAATTTCCTATGCAATGCATTTATGTGGATGTGATGAGTGTGTTTATTCAACATAAAATATTCGACAATCCAAAACGAATCAACAGCAACATTAACAAATGAATGTTATGAATTTCGTTACGACGTTTTTTTTTGTTTGTTTGTTTGTTTGATGATGTCGTAAAATGATTTTGTTTTGTTCGACTTTTGTTATTTGTCAACCATGGTGGTTATGGTGATTTTTTTTCTTGGTAAATTTTTTTTTCTGTCTTTTTTTCGCTTCTTTGAATCGATTTTTCTCGTTATAAGAACAACATTCAATATTGTTGTTGTAGTTTTCATTTATAACAATCATTATCGAACAGTCATATATATATACATCATAAATTTTATCGAAGCCATATTATTATTTGAATATACGCTATCGTCATCACAAGCTAATTAGACAAAAAAAAATAATCGAGCCAAAAAATCGATGATGATGATGATGATGTTCTCTGTGTTGTGTGTGAATATTATTTTGTGCAATGTTTCTGTCAGAAATAAAAAAAAAAAACAATAGGCTATCCACTTATATAGTTTATATATATTCATTTTATTAATAGTTGCAGAGAAATACAAGGACTAATGTAAGAATAATAAAATACAAGTTGACCCATCATCATCATCATCATCATCATCAATTATTATCTAATTATTGATGATTCTTTTTTTTGGGAAATTTACAAATCATTGATTTTCATCGTTATCATCCATATATTTTTTCTAAAAGTTTTGTACATAATATTAGGATTTTTCAGAAACAAAAAAAACTTTTATTTTCATTCAAATACACAACACACACAATTCTCATCCCAAATGATTTGGTTAACGTTTTTTTTTGGGCTTTGCTTTCATTCATTCATTCATTCATTCATTTTTTTGTGGATATCTTCTCGTTCGGTTGATGCCCACCGGAACTTTTTGTTTTTTTTTCTTCTTCTTGTTCTTTTTCCTTTCAATCAATGTCAACCGAAAAAGAGTATTAATTTGATTTGACGTCGTCGTCGTCACTGTCGTTTTAGTCGCCGACAACACACACATCAAAACAATATTTACGGCAAGATAAAATGTCCCAAAACAAAAATATTCAGTGATGGAAATTTCCTACCTACCATCCGAAACCAAAAAAAAGAAAACATCACGAGTTTTTTTTTCACCATCATCAACATCATGAAAGACATGCACACACACACACACACATCATTTTGACAAATCTTATGAAACTGATTTTTTTTACCCAATTATCAATTCTGTCATTTATATATGATGATGATGAAGTTGGAAAAAGAATAAACATACACACACACTCCATTATTTTTTATTTATTTTTTTTTTGGCATTCGAATATGGGGTGATGATGAGTGTATAAATCACGAAAAAAAAATATTCTACATTTTCTTCTATTTTACTTTACAAAATACAAATCCATCAAACTTGATGATGATGATGATGTCAAATGAAAATATAAACTTTTTTTTATGTGTCAGTATGTGTCTGAAGAATCAAAATTTATAACGAATAATCAAAACAAAATCATTTCAAGTGTGTGTGTGTAACAAAATGAAATGAAATTATTTATATGCCATGTGGTTGTGTAGAATTGCCATGATGATGATGACGGATTCTATGATACTCATGTTGATTATCCAATTACACTTTATTGTGTCTCATTCATTTTCAATTTCAATTTCTTCCACACTTTATGTGTCATAATCAAATAGTATAAAAATCAAGAAATCCAAATGAAATGAAATAAAACATGTTTTCTTTGTTTCCAAATGATCATCATGATGGATGAATTGGATAACATTTGATGGATTAGGGGTTTGTTCTTCATCTTTTTCTCGCTGTTGTTGTTGTTGTTGTTGTTTTCGAATAAGTCAGTTAGTCAGTCAGTCACTGGTTTTGACAAGTTGACTACATTGGCAATGAGAATTATTTATTTCTTTTTTTTTAATTCAAGAATCATAATGATGCTTTGATGATGATGAAGAGTTTCTATGGTTTTTTTTCATTTTGCATTTCAATTTTTTTTCACCATTCATTCAATCATGATTTTGACGAAGATGAATTTCATTTTTCATTATCACTTGCTTCTACTTTTACTTTTTTCCCCCCAATATGTATGTGTGTGTGTGTGAGTGTATGTGTTCGCATTTATTAATTTGTACAAACAAACGACGAATATGATGATGATCAATTTGTTATTCCTCGTTTTTTTTGATTCTCTTTTCACCATTTCTCAATGATTAGCGACAACGATGATGATTATAACGATGACGACAATTTTGTATTGATGAAAATTAATCATTCTGTGTGTATGTTTATACATTCTTGTGTTAAAATAGGCTACAATTTTGTTTTTGTTTTTGTTTTGGCGCCATTTGAAACTTTTTCGTTATTTCTTTTTTTTTCTTTTCATTTCTGTTTCATTTAAATCGTGATAATTAAAAAGATGATGATGATTATGATTTCAGATCATCATCATCATAATCATCATCATCATTCATTCCGGTTACGACGATAATTGTATGATGTGATTTTTATCATCATTCAAAATAATTCGTTTATCCGTATTTTCTTTCATTCAATCAACGAGATTTTTTTCACATTTTAACTATCAAAATTTAAATATTTACCTGTTTGTCCTTCATTCAATTCAGATATCGATTTTTTTCATTTTTCGATAACATCATCCATTATTGGTCTACGACTACGATTATCACCATCATCATCGTAAACATAATTATTCGATGATCGATCAATCAATAAAAGTAAAAAAAATATTTTTGGAAAATTAAAAACCGCGAAAAAAACCACGAAAAGAATTTTCGAATGGCAAGCGCATCGATGACAACATCACCATCATCATCAAAAGCTGGCCGTACGAAAACCTTATTATTAGGTTTCGCCATATTCATATTGGCCTGTTTGTTTATCGGTTTTTTAGCCGCATACATTGTTGAACGTAATAGTAAGTTTTTTGTTTTTGTTGAAAATTGTGAAAAAAAAACAGACACCAACCCATTATAATTCAAAATTTATATAGAGAATAATGATTTATCCAAAGATCAATCGACTACAACAACCTCGACAACTTTTGAAACAACTTACACATCGACATTGACTACATCACAAACAACGATTACATCGACTAAGCCGCCACCAATATCTGATAATCTATTACTTAATCATGATGTCATACCTATAAATTATCGTCTACAAATACGTAGCGATCCTAATGAAAATTTTTTCAATGGATCAGTACGTATTACGTTACAAGTTCTCAACGATTCAATCGATCAAATTGTACTTAATTGTAAAAATCTTAACATATCATCATATTCATTATCGAAACCATCGGTTGCGATTGAAAATTTTTCTAGCAATACGGAGTTTGAACGATGTATATTTGAATTAGATGGATCATTGGTTAAAGGTGAGGAATATGCATTACAGATTACGTTTTCCAGTACGTTTCGAAATGGACAGATTATCGGATTTTATCGTAGTCCATATACAACGATCAAAAATGAAATTCGTTATATGACGGCAACAAAATTTGAACCAACATATGCACGTATGGCATTTCCTTGTTTTGATGAACCATCATTTAAAGCTACATTTGATATAACGTTAATCCATCCAACCGGATTAAGAGCCATATCCAATCAAATGGAAAAAGAAACCGTACCGAGTATTGAAACCGGATTCAGCCGGACAACATTTAAACAGACGCCAAAAATGTCCACATATTTAGTGGCATTTTCGGTGAATGATTTTGAATATAAAGAAACAAAGACAACAACCGGTACACGTGTTCGTGTTTATTCACGACCAGATCAGGTGGAAAAAACCATGTATGCCTGTGAATCAGCGGCAACTATTCTATCATATTATGAAAATCTAACGGCCATTCCATATTCACAATCATTGGAAAAATTAGATCTGATCGGTTTACCCGAATTCGTATCCGGTGCAATGGAAAATTGGGGTCTAGTCACCTACAAGGAAACATATATCCTATTTGATGCCGATGAATCTTGTGTTAATGATAGGCGAAAAATAGCCAGTGTTATTGCACATGAATTAGCCCATATGGTAAGTGTAATTGTTTCGAATTATTTTTTCTCAAAATTCTGACCATTTTTTTAAAATGAAATTTCAAAAAAAGTGGATAGGTAATCTAGTCACAGCCACTTGGTGGAATGATCTCTGGCTTCAGGAAGGTTTTGCATCATTTATCGAATATTATGGTCAAGATCACCTGGACGCATCATTCAATATATGGAATCGATTTTTAATCGATGATCTACATCGTGCATTCACTACCGATTCTTTATCTAAAACACATCCATTGGTACCGAAAAGGGATGATATTCTTACACCGAATCAGATTACGGCTCTATTCGATACAATTTCCTATTCAAAAGGTGCATCGATTGCTTATATGATTGAAAGTATAATTGGGCGGAAGAAATTTATGGAAAATTTTAGCTATTTACTTAGAGAAAATCAATATTCAAATGTTGATACAGAAAAAATGATGAGTTATTTTTATAAGGATATTGAAACAACGACTAAAATTGATGGAAAAAATTTTCTAAATAAATGGCTTTATCACAATGGTTATCCTATCATTACTGTTGAACGTGAACAACAAACATTTAAACGTTCGATTCGTGAATCACCATCCAAATCTCAGCGAAGTACAATGAAACTACGATTAAAACAAACAATTTATCGATCAAATTCAACATCCATTCCACTGGAAGATCCATGGAATATTTATATCAAATATCGACATCCAAAACAAGAACAATCTGCGCATTTATTCAACCAATCAGAAATGATTGTTGATCTTGGATATGAACTTGAATCGAATGATTGGATCAAATTAAATCCTGATGGCCATGATTATTATGTTGTAAATTATCAACCCGAAGATTGGGATCTATTGATTAGTGAATTGAAAAGAAATTCCAAATCATTCAGTGTTGGTGATCGTGCAAACCTATTACATGATGCATATCGTTTATCCGAGATATCGGCACTATCCTATGATCGTTTACTCAATCTATTCACGTATCTTGAAATGGAAACAAATTATATTCCATGGTCAGTGGCTAATAATGTAATCACATCATTGATCAATAAACTTGGTGAAAGTGGTTTGGCATTGATACAATTTCGTGATTTTATCAAATCGATCGTTGCCAATTCATTCGATTCAAATGTTGATTTATCGACAACCGACAACTCTGCACAAAAACTGGATGAAATAGCCTTACGTAATGTATTAATTACGATAGCATGTAAAGTTGGCTATGAAAAATGCACGAAACAATGTTATCAACAATTTCGTGATTGGATGGATCGTGGAAAGCGATTAGATTCGAATACAAAATCATATGTTTATAAATATGGTTTACAGGCCAGTACGAATGAATCGGATTGGCAACGTATGTGGGATCTATATGAATCTGAAAAAGATGCAATTGAAAAATCGAAAATAATTTCCTCACTGACATCGACTACTAATCCAAATCTTATATCCGTATTGATATCATATTCTGAAGATTTGAATAAAATTAATAATGAAAATTTTTTCGCTGTACAACAATCAATCGCTTCGAATAGTGACATTGGAAGATCAATGATTTGGGAATATATTCGAAATCATTGGCCTCAATTGATCAAACGTTTTGGTTTGAATGATCGCCGATTAGGAACGTATGTTCGTTCAGTTATTAGTGGTTTCCGTTCCGAATCTCGCTTACAAGAAGTTATGGATTTTTTCCACCAATATCCTGATGCTGGTGCTGGTCAAGGAGCTCGTATCGAAGCTATCGAAACAATACGTGAAAATATTCAATGGATTGAGGATAATGAACAAAATGTTTCGAAAATATTAAATAATCGTAATCCGAATGAAAATCCTTGGTTACGTTGGCGACTTGATGAATCTGTACGGCCACAACATTATGATGTAAATCTTACCGTTTTGGTGGATGAGGAAAAATTTTCCGGTTCTGTTCGAATTGAAATCGAAATTCATCGTCCGATTCGTTATCTAATTTTACATTCAAAAGATTTGAACATTACATCATCGGCTGTATATACGAAACAACAACCACGTGTAGAAGTTTCAATTCCTTTCATCGCTAATGTTACTGGACATGACGATAATCTTTCATTATTCGATACGAAAATGACACATTTCTTGTTTCGACCAAATCAATATTGGATTATTCCATTACAGAAAATAATTCTACCTGAAACATATGTTGTTGAACTACGATTCTATGGCAAACTAAGTAAAGAATTAAGTGGTCTTTATCTTTCACAATATCAACGTTCTGAAACCGGTGAAACCGTCAAATTAGCCACGACACAATTTCAAGCTGGATATGCACGTAAAGTGTTTCCATGTTTTGATGAACCACAATTTAAGGCAACATTTGCATTACAAATTGAACATGGTGCCAATTATTCAGCCATTTCAAATATGCCCATATCATTTGTTCAACGATCATTGAATGATAAAAATATGAAAATGACAACGTTCGAACGTTCTGTAAAAATGTCCACCTATCTAGTGGCAATTGTTGTCAGTGATTTTGTATCAAAATCTAGTCCATTATTGTCAAATTTCAGTGTCTATACATATGATCGTGCGATAAATCTGGATAAAACCGATTATGCATTACGAGTTGGTCCTCAAGCATTGGAATTTTATTCGGAAAAATATTTTGAAATTGATTTTCCATTACCTAAAATGGATATGATTTCCGTTCCGGATTTTCAAATGGGAGCAATGGAAAATTGGGGTCTAGTCACGTATCGTGATATCTATGTTCTTTATGATTCAAAAGAAACGAGTACATTGTCGAAGACTAAAATTTGCCAGATAATATGTCATGAATTAGCACATATGGTAAGTGTTTTTTTAAAATCATTGAATATATTTAAAATTCAATTTAATTCCTGTTAGTGGTTTGGAAATTTGGTCACAATGAAATGGTGGGATGATCTTTGGCTAAACGAAGGATTCGCAACATTTATGGAATATAAAGCCGTAGATTATGTGGAAAAGGATTGGAATTATCATGATTTTTATGCCATAAATGAATATGCTCGTGTATATGAGTCGGATTCAATGACTAGTACTCATCCATTACAGACAAAAGTAACTGATGATAATTCGATACAAGCAGTTTTTGATTCCATCACTTATTCAAAAGTTTGTTGATTGAAATTGATTGAGATTTTTCAGGATTTTATTTTTTTGAACTTTATCTCTCTCTTTCTCTAATAGGGATCATGTATCATTCGAATGTTGGAATCAATGGTTGGTGATGAAACGTTTCGTATCGGCATTAAGAATTATATTAAAAAATTTAGCTACTCAAATACGTTAACCGGTGATCTTTGGAACGAATTGTCCAGTGTTGCTGATAGAAATTTAGATATAGAAAAAATTATGCAAACATGGTTACGAAAAGATGGTTTCCCCGTAATCACAATCACAACGAATAATAAGAATAATACGATGAAATTTGTACAGGAAAGATTTTTAAAAGATTCTCCCTATTCAACGACAACATATTTATGGTCTGTTCCGATTACATATCGTTTGATTAATCAAAAAATTCCCGATATCAGTGGAAATATTGAAAAATTCATAATGTATACAAAAGAAATGTACAAAGATGATATCGAAATTGGCGTAGATGATTTGATAAAATTTAATGTCGATCAAAAAGGTGTTTTTATTGTTAACTATCCAACGGAACAATGGAAACGATGGATTGAGACATTGAACAATAGTGAATCGGAGGTTTGGAATCAGACAAGTGCTTTAGATAGAAACAATCTATTATTGGATGCATTCTATCTCGCTCGTGCTGGTCGATTACCTTATAAACAATGTTTAAGTTTAACCGAATTTCTTCGATTGGAAAAATCCTATATGGTTTGGAAAAATGCAGCCGATATGTTAAAATTTATACGAGTTTTTATGGCTGTACAAGATCAGAGTATTGCCTACGATCAATGGGTACGAACAAAATTGATTGCCAATCATTATGATGATGTTGGATGGACGGCCAAATCAGATGATAATATGAATCAACGTCTTTTCCGTTCATTAATATTGACATTAGCTTGTGATTATGGCAATCAAGATTGTCTACAGAAAGCATCACAATTGTTCGATGAATACAGTAAAAATCCAACCGCTAATTATGATCCGGATATATTACCTGTATTTTTATATTATGCACTAAATTTCGAAGCAACAGATAAAAGATTCACTTTTCTTCAACAACGTTATGATTCGGCCAATACAACTAATGAAAAAATGACCTATCTTAAAGCAATGACAGCTACAACCAATGTGGATATGTTACAAAGATTGCTCAATAATTCATTGGATACAAATTATCTTCGTACACAAGATTTTTTCACATTTCTTGCCTATATGGCTGATAATTCAATTGGATTAGATTTAGCATGGAATTTTTATCGTGAACATTATCCAGAAATTCAACAACGATATGGAATGGATGATTCGGATGTTGGTCGTGCTGTATATCGTTTTGCGTTTCATTTTACAACAGATAAACGTCGTCAAGAAGTAATGGAATTATTTGAAAAATATCCTGAAGCCGGTGCCAGTGCACTTTATCGTCAACAAACAATGGATCTAATTGATGCTAATATTCGTTGGTCACGATCATTCTATAAAAATGTAATTGAATATGTTACCGATATTTGCGATACAAAACATTGTCCATGGAATCAATATCGATTGAATCGTTTGGTCAAACCTTTGAATTATGATTTGAATATTCAAATTGATACAGATACATTAAGATATAATGGTACCGTTAAGATAGAGGTGAATATTGATGATGAAATCGATCATATCATTGTTCATGCTGCTGATATTTTGGACGTTTCATCACCGAAAATTACACAAAAACAAACAACACAAAAACGAGAAACTGAAATCAAATCTGATTTATTGTTATCCACTGGACGTGGATTTACATATTCACCATTAGAATTCTATGTTATTCCATTGAAAATGAATACAACTAAAGGTGATAATTATATGGTGGAATTAAATTTCGATGGTAATCTATCAAAAGGTGGTCTAGTTGGCCTTTATCATGGCTGGTATGATGATAAAAATAATGGTACACGTATCAATCTAGCTGCAACACAATTCGAATCAACACATGCAAGAAAAATGTTTCCGTGTTTTGATGAACCATCATTCAAATCGAATATATCGATCACAGTGATACATCCAAAAACAATGGCACAAACATTATCAAATATGAATGCTTTATCATTCAACGATATTAATGATAAATGGATGGAAACAAAATTTGCAACGACACCACCTATGGTTACATATTTGATTGCAATTCTTGTATCAGATTTCGAATGTTCACGAATTAATAGTGTGGAACTTCGCAACCTATCGATTAGTGTATGTTCATCGCCATTATACGATCAACATCATCGTGAATATTCTTTAAGTGTAACACCGAAAATTCTAAAATTTTATGAAAATTATACAGGAATTGAATATAGTCTACCAAAATTGGATCAAATAGCATTACCACAATTTTCATCCGGTGCAATGGAAAATTGGGGTCTCGTGAAATATCGTCAGAAAAAATTATTATGGTCCGAAATGGATAATCTTTCTGAAGAGAAAAAAGATACATGCAATGTTATTGCACATGAATTGGCACATATGTGGTTCGGTGATCTCGTTACGATGAATTTTTGGGGTGATCTATGGTTAAATGAAGGTTTTGCATCATTCATGGAATGTAAAGGAATGGATTCTGTTCATCCAGAATGGAAAATTTGGGACACGTTCGTCAAAAGTTATACATATCAGGCAATTGTTGGTGATTATGATCCAATATCTCAACCAATAATACGTAAAGTGAATCAACCAAAAGATATGAAATATGTGACAAGAATCGTTTATAATAAAGGATCAACAATATTGAATATGTTTGAAAAGACAATGGGTTTGAATGCATTTCAACAATCAATTCAATCATATCTTGAATCACTGCAATATCAAACAGCAACAAGTGAAAATCTTTACGCAGCATTCGAACAAAATTGGCCATATAATGATACCCAGAATGCCAGAGATTTTATCATTTCTTGGACTGAACAAATTGGTTTTCCATATCTTAATATCACTTGTGACGTCGATGATAATGAAGTGAACAAATCCTGTCAATATGTACAAGAAAGATTCATACGAAATGGTGATCGTCCACCGAATGATCTAACTTATGTCATTCCATTCCAATATTATACATATGATGAAAAACAACAAGTAAAAGAATCAACGATTCAATTTTTAACCGAAAAAACTGGCAAATTAAACTATTTTGATAGCATCATCAAAATCAACCCAAATTTTAATGGATTCTATTTTGTTAATTATCCATCGGAAAAATGGTCAAAATTGATCAATGATTTAATCGCCAATAAAGATAACGTTGTTTCATTGTTAACGGTGAATGATCGTAGTGAATTAATAACATCATCATATTTTTTATCACGTGCTAAACTTGCACCATATTTTATTGCATTGGATATGCATAATTATCTTGTACATGAAACACATTATGTTCCTTGGACATTTCATTCAAAGTAAGTTTTTTTTGGATTTGTAAGAATGGAATTTAAAAACTTTTTTTTTTGTTTCATCTATAGATTGATTGCTAATCTTGCCTGGGAAATGGAACGTACTGAATATCGTGAATCATATCTCCATTTTGAACGACGTTTAACTCAATCACATTATAGTGGTATCGATTTTTGGAACATTGAAAATTCAACAATAATAGAACGAATGTTTCGAAAAATAATCATTCAAATTGCATGTGGTAGTGGTAATCATCAATGTTTAAAAGATGCACACGTAATGTTTGACAAATGGAAAGTTGAGAATAGCACAATTAAACCTGATCTATTTGCATCCACATTATCGTATGGTATGAAATATAGTAAAAATCCGCTAGATTATGAATTTGTTTGGCAAAGATTTTCAATAGAAAAAGATTCACACACCAACAAGACCGGTTATCTTGAAGCATTAAGTCATATATCCGACAGTAAAATTGTTCAAAAATATTTAGATCTAGCATTGAATGAATCAATCGTTTCGAATAATCATTTTGTACAATTTTTCCTCTACATTATTCAACGTTATGAACATGAACAAATGATTTGGCAATATTTTACCAACAATTATTCAATGTTATCTAGAAAATTATCCACCGATCAGATGGATATGATCATGACAAGATTTGCCGATCATACTGTTACTGAAAAACGACGATTAGATATCTGGAATTTTCTAAAAGATAAACGAACAGGAGTTTCGATGAGTGGACAAGAATCGACATTTGCTCGAATTGAATACAATTTAGCTTGGATGTCGAATAATAAGGAAAAAGTTGGTGAATGGTTTGGCCAGAATGCTTGTGGAGATCGAACACCTAAACCATGTCCGTGGGCAAAAACACGTATTGATAAAACCATTATTCAACCAAGACATTATGATCTAACCATACAAGTTAATTTAACCACAAATATCTACAATGGTAGTGTTAATATTCAAATCGAAGCTTTAAAACCATTCGAACAAATTGTTCTGCATGCAGCTCAAATGCTTCAAGTAAAATTGATATCAGTGAAAAAATCCATTAATAAGGATTCGATTCAACATGTAACAATGTTTCGATATTATCCAAAACAATTTGTTGTAATTGAATTCGATCAACAACAATCGATTGGATCGTATGAATTAACATTTAATTTTACTGCCAATCTTCTTGATGCTGGTATTTCTGGCCTATATAGATCCAACTATACGGATGGAAATAAAAATTACCGAATGGCATCAACACAATTTGAATTTTTCGATGCACGTAAAGTGTTCCCGTGTTTTGATGAACCAGCATTCAAATCAAAATTCAACGTTACAATTATTCATGATAAAGAAATGAATACAACATTATCTAATATGGAAGTGATCGATGTCAAACAGATTCCCAATACCGAATGGATACAAACAAGATTCAATGAATCATTAGATATGGTTACATATTTAGTTGCAATGGCTGTCAGTAAATTTGTTTGCAAACATTATTTGATTGAAAATAATCAGGTTACAGTTGGTGTTTGTGCATCACATCTTCAAGAACATAAATTAGATTATGCATTGGAAAAGGCACCGAAATGTTTAGAACATCTTGAACAATTACTTGGTCATCCATATCCAATGAAGAAAGTGGATTTAATTGCTATACCAGATTTTTCTTATGGTGCAATGGAAAATTGGGGTCTAATTACATTCCGTGAAACGGCATTATTATTCCATGAACAGGATACAACTTCGAAACGAAAAATGTCAATGATGAATACGATTGCACATGAATTGGCACATTTTTGGTTTGGAAATCTGGTCACATGTGAATGGTGGGATTTTATCGCATTGAATGAAGCGTTTGCAACTTATATGCAATATACAACAGTCAATGCCGTTGAACCAGATTGGAATACTTTTGATTTGTTTCTGATATCCGAATTTGAATATGGTTTATTATCGGATGCTAAAGATAGTCATCCATTAATACGTAATGTTACACGTACCGAACAAAGTGAACAATTCGATTCGAGTATAATCTATTCAAAAGGTGCTTCAATTCTACGTATGATTGAATCAGTAATGGGAAGTGATCTGTTTTATGCAGCACTTCGTAATTATCTAGCCAAACATAAATATACAAGCGTTAGACCGGAAATGTTATTGGCTGAATTCGATGAACAATTTGTATTCAATGATACTAATGAACAAACTATAAAAATGAGTGATTTTATTCATGATTGGTTCTACAGTAACGGTATTCCATACATTAATGTAACCGAATCTAGTGATGAAACCGTATATAATCTAGTTCAAGATCGATTTCTTTTGGAAGAAACTAAAAATACTACGATACCTAAATGGAAAATACCGATCAAATATTATCTTGATTCAACGTGGAAAGATATGAAAACAGAATTTATGATCAATGAAACGATGACAATCACAGCAAATAATTCGCTATCAATTCCTATCAATTTAAATGCACTTCATTCTGGTTATTATCTGGTGAATTATTCACCTAAAATTTGGCAACAATGGATCAATACATTCATGGATAAATCAAATGAAGTACCGGTGCTTGATCGAAGTGGCCTTATGATGGATGCATTCTATCTTGCACAGGCTAATCTACTTTCATATAATGTTCCATTAAATTTGGCCAAATATCTAAGGAATGAAACACATTTATCGCCATGGACAACGGCTATACGTGGATTTAGCTCAATACGACGATATATATCACATGCAAGTTTGTATGAAGGAAAATTCTGTGAATATCTTCAAAATCTTGTACAACCTGTTTATGATGAATTGGGTTGGAATGATACAATCGATGAACCGGTTACAAAACGGAGATTACGATCATCCATATTAGATTGGGCATGTTTTAACCGAATTAATGATTGTCTTGAACAAAGTGAACGATTATTTCAGGAATGGATCATTGGTAAACAGAATCAACAAATGGATAAAATTCCATCACCAAATCTATTGAGTACTGTACTTGATTATGGTATACAAAATTCTAATTCAACCGATCAATGGCTATTTGTTTGGTCACAATATTCCAATGAAACATCATCGACACTTCGTTCAATCTATATGAATGCATTAGCACAGACTAAGGATTCAAAATTATTAAAAATGTTATTAACACAAGCATTGGAAGCAAATCAAGTAATACGATCACAAGATTCATATTCCGTATTCATTGCTGTTAGTGGCTGTAATAATCGAAACAGTTTGGCATTACTATGGAAATTTTTCAAGGATAATTATCTAAAATTTATTCGAACTGGTTCACCATTACGTTTGACAAAAGTGTCATCATTATTAAGTAGTATTAGTTCCAGATATTTTTTCACCACCGAACAAAAAAATGAAATGAAACAATTTTTCGCTAAATATCCAAACATTGGTCTCACACAAAATCAACGAAATGGTATCCTAAATCAAATCGATAGCAATATCAATTGGATAGCAAATCGAATGGTTGAAGTGGAACGATTTTTATTGGTAAGTGAAATTTATTTTATTCTCAAATATCATCTGATTTATCCCTTGTTTTGTTTAAATAGTGTGGAAATGATGTTTGTCCATTCACCGAATTCCGTTTGAATTCAAATGTTATTCCCGAACATTATCGTTTATCGATAAAAGTTGATATTGATCAAGAACGATTTGAAGGAACAGTAGAAATCAATGTTAAACTAATGGAAACAATTCGTTATGTAATTTTACATGCCGCGAAATCATTGAATATAACCGAATCAAAAGTATTCAATTCTGATACGGAATTATCGATTAAACAGACATTTGCATATGAACCATATGAATTTTGGGTTATTGAAATGAAAGAATCAATCAACGTTGAAGATGAAAAACCATTGAACATTCAATTGAATTTTAGTTTCAATAGTAAACTTGGTACCGATATGACTGGATTTTATCTAAGCAAATATAATGATAATGGAAATGTAATAAAATTGGCTGCAACACAATTCCAGGATACTCATGCTCGACAAGCATTTCCATGTTTTGATGAACCATCATTTAAATCAACATTTCAGCTAACTATTGAACATCATGATAATTTCACTGCCATATCAAATACGAATTCAAAATCGATCGAAACGATTTCCAATGAAACAACAACATCGTCGTGGAAACGAACAGAATTCGAAGAAACACCAAAAATGGTCACCTATTTATTGGCATTTATAATCAGTGATTTTGAATGTAATCATGATCAAACACAATCATTGAATGGTACCGAAATCAATGTAGATATTTGTTCATCACCACCGGAAATCAATAATACAGCCTATTCATTGACAAAAGTATCGGATATAATTAGCAATTTTCAGAAAAAATTCGATTATTCATATCAATTGGAAAAAATGCATCTTGTAGCTTTACCAGATTTTAGTGCTGGTGCAATGGAAAATTGGGGCCTTTTAACTTTCCGTGAAACGGCATTATTATGGAATGAACTCATATCATCGGCTTCGGATAAAATGAGGGTTGCTTCCGTTGTTGCACATGAAATTGCTCATATGGTATTCGTATTCGTTTTTTTTATTTATTCAAATCATTGATTGATTATTATTTTTTCTCTCTTTAGTGGTTTGGAAATCTAGTCACCTGTGATTGGTGGACAGATCTATGGCTAAACGAAGCATTCGCATCATATCTAGAATGGTTTGCCGTCGATAAAGTTGAACCAGATTGGAATTATAAACAATTATTCTATATAACTGATTATATTCTCGGTATGGATGCCGATGCAAGTATTACTGCCCATCCATTATCTAGATCTTCGATTGATAAACCGGCCGAAATTTCCTATATATCACATATTACATATCAAAAGGTTCAATTTAATATTTTTTCATGTGAATCCATTGATTTTAATGATAATTTGTTTTCTCTCACTCTCACTCTCTCTCTCTCTTTCTCTTTAAAGGGTTCATCCATATTACGAATGTTTGAATATGTTTTAGGCACTGAATCATTTTATGGTCAATTACAAAAATATCTAAAAAAATATCAATATAAAACTGTTACGGCTGATCAGTTTTTAACCGAAATATCGGAAATTACAATCGATGGATTCAATGAAACAAGAAAATTCCTGGAATCATGGACATTAAAACCAGGATTTCCATATGTAAACATAACCCGAATCGATAACAGTACACGATATATCATTACACAGGAAAGATTTTTATCCAGTGGAAAATTCTCTAACAATAAGTAATGATTATGATTTCATTTAAAAGATTAAAAACTAATTATTATTTCTTTTTTTTCACAATAATTTCCATAGCGATTATTATATTATTCCACTTTCATACTATAACGATTATACTGTATCCACGGAAGCAAAAATCCAATTCATTTCGAATGGCCAACAGGAAATCGAATTGAATCAATCAAATAATAATGAATCTTTTCCATTGAAATTCAATTGTGATTCTCAAGGATTCTATATTGTTAATTATCCAATGGATGAATGGAAAAAATGGACAAAATTATTTCAAGATCAAACGACAATGTCAAAATTACATTTAACATCACAAGATTATTCACATCTTATGTATGATGCTTTTCGTTTAGCTAACGTAAATCTTTTGCCATTCGAAACAGTATTTGAATTACTTTCAATATTGAAAACAAATCAAAGGTATTCGATTTGGTCAACCGGTTCGACCATTTTTGGAAAATTATGGCCATATTTTCGTAATGTTAATTTCGATGATGGCAAATCCAATATGAATCAAATGATGCAACAAGCATATCGTTCATATGCACATGATCTTGTTCGTGATGTTTATCGAAACTACAACCTTCAAGAATCATCATCCATGCAAATAGATATGAATTCTCAACGATTACAAACAACAGTCACATCATTTGCCTGTGCATATGGTTTCGATTTATGTTTAGCCGAAGCAGAAGTAGAATTTAAAAAATGGCGTCAAGGTTATATCGATAGAATATCGCCAAACATAATCACTGTCGTACTTCGTTACGCTTTACAAGAATCAAATGATGTTGATGATTGGAATTTTGTATGGAAAAAATACAATGAAGAACAATCAACGGTAATGAAATTGAATTATCTACAGGCATTGGCTCAAACACAGAACAAACAATTGCTCACTAGGTATGTTTTTCAATTTATGATTTCTTGTTTGGATATTTTGATTTTTTTTGTGAATCATATTTTCGATTCATAGACTAATGAATTATGGTATGGAACAAAATTATATTCGTCGTCAAGATTATCTTGGTCTTTACACGTATATATTACGGACACCTGTTGGTTTTAAAATTGGATGGCAATATTTTCAACAAAATTATCGCCAAATTCTCGCCCAACGATTATCATCATCAAATATGGGACGATTAGCAACATATTTTGCTCGTTATATTTATACGGAAAAACAATTGAATGAATTTCAACAATTTTTCATTAGACATCGTGATACAGGTGTTTCCGATGTAAATCTAAATAAATCATTGGAAACAATACAGACAAACATTGTTTGGGCTAAAAATTATCGTATGAAAATATTCGAATGGCTGAGAAATCGACAATAAATTTTGAACAAAATCATGTATGATCGACGACGACATATCGAATGTTTATTATGAATTTTTTTTTTTTTTTTTTTTTGATTGAAAAAAACAATAATTTTTCTTTTTAATATAATATAATAAATCGTGAATATTTATTCTCATGACATTTTTTCAATTTGCAACAATATTGCACCCATTTTCCGAAAATTTTCTCATTCCGGTTATTACAAACAGTCTGACAATGGGACAAAATTAGAATGTATCTCGTACATACACACACACACACACACATTATCACGAGGTAATAATTTTTTCTCCCTTGAATATTTTTGTTATTATTGACAGAAAAAAAATAATTGTGATTCAAACATTTTGATCAATAATAATAATATTAACATTTTGTTTGTGAGTAAAATTATTAGCTTTAGAACATGTGATTAGATTTTTTCTCATTCATTCATCGATTCATTAATTTTTTTTATCATCATTTTCAATAAATTCTTCAAGTTTTGATAATCAACAAGAACAACCATGATCAAATGGTTGAAATTGAAGATTTTCATAATGATTACGTTCTTATTATTATTCTTATTGATAATAAATGTTAATGTAAATTTTTGTTTACCATCAAACAATGTTCAACCATTTTCGGGGGAATCAAATTTATGGAATTATCTACAAAAATTTAAATATTTTTCATCGTCATCACAAAAAACGACAATAATTTTGATTGAAAATCTACATTCCTTACGTTCAACATTGATTATTCGCAAACATCTGTATGAAATGGATTGTCCATTTGATCTTTATTCGAATATTACCATACAAGAACTGAGTTCAAATTTATCGTATCGAAAAAAACCAGAAAATCGTTATCGAAATGTTCTGGTGATATTTGATATATCATTTATTCACAACAAAGATGATAATTTGGATAATAATGAATTATGGTTAAAATTCACTTTTCTTATGCAATCATTACAAATAATTTATATAAAATGTTTAACTTGTATGCCATTTTTATTCATAATTTTCACACAATCACATGGTCATCATGAAAAATTTACAAACATTTTGAATCGATTATTGATCCGATTACTACCATCAGCCGATAAAAGATTTCGAATCACTACTGTTGTTGTAACCAATTCGAATGGAACGGATATCACCACCCCCACCACTGCAATACATTTGAGGCCAATTTTTGATGGTTGTAGATTATTCAATGGTGTGTTCATGCCACGAACCAGGCCTGATTTTGAAAAAATGAACATCTCATCATCATGGAAATGTGATCTTAATCAAACAATGTTGTCTGCTGCCATCAATAATGTAAGCAATTGTAATTAAATTTTAATATCTATTTTGTCATAAATAAAATAATGATTCTTATTATTATTCTGAAAAAAAGTTTACCCCACATTGTAATTTCGATACATTCATATTGGAATCACATTCGATTGATTATAAAATGATGGAATTATTATCGGAAAAAATAAATTTTCGTTATACACTCATCGATTCTGAACAGAATTGGGGCTATCGTATTGGTCCGAATCGATCATGGAGTGGTTCGGTGGGTCATCTACTTAATGGTTCAGCTGATCTAGCCATGTGTGGTATGTCGATGAATATTGATCGATCAAGAGTTGTTGATTTTACTCATTTCACTGTAATTGATGAATTGACATTCATAACGCCGTTTCCAATGGATGAACAACAAGAATTTATTTTTCTTCAACCACTCGAAATAAAAGTTTGGTTTGCAATTTTAGTTTCATTCTTGATCATTTTGATGTCACTTTATTTTATTTCAAAATCACTGATGATTAATGATCAACGACCATCATCATCGTCGATGATTGCAATGAATTTATATGCCATATTTTTAAGTAAAAGTATAACAACATTCACGATTCCACGATTATTCAAGATTCGAATCCTTTATCTATCGTTTATGTTAGCAATGGTTGTCCTAACACCTACATATTGTGGTTCATATTATTCATTTTTAACCATCGTACAATATCAGAAACCGATTGAAACAATCGATCAATTAATTCAAATTGCTCAAAGTGATAGTCATAATATAATAACATTACAATTTAGCTCATATCTAGAATTATTTATTGATGCTGATCCTGATTCCGGTACGACGTACACAATTGGTCAACATATGAATCGGTAATTAATGGTGATGCTAATAATAAATTGAATTTTGACATGATTTTTTTTTTCTTCTCATACACAGAAGCCATTCAACAATGGCAACAAATATTGAACGAGGAATTCAAATTGTACAAAATACTACTAATGATAAACGTTTCATTTATATTGATTCAAAAATGTCATTGGAAATTTCAAGAAAATTATTTGCTGAAATACCATTATATATTAGTGAAGATTCATTTGGATCAAATTTAATTGCATTCGCATTTTCCAAACAATCACCATTATTTCGTTCATTTGATTTTTAGTCAGTAATTATTTCTGTTTATTTGGAATGAATTTATAGGAAACAAAATTAAAAATTGTCTTTTCTATTTTCTGTGTATATTTATAGCATAAAAATTGCATATGAAGCCGGATTACATGAACATTGGTACAGGCAAATGTTTCGCTATTTTCCAGCTCAAAATCAACAAGCCGATGATTTTATTCTATCTTATGGTAGTGGTAAGAATCGTGAATTATCATTAATCGCAGATGGACTACAATTTAATGATTTACAATTAACATTTGCGCTATGGACGATCGGATTATTTGGTTCATCAATGAGTATGATTGGCGAATTCTTATATCGGAAATGGTTTATTTATATTATCTTTCCAATGACCGATATCGGAAATTTGTAATGCCATTATGAAGAAAATTAATGAAAAAAAAGAAACTACTTATGTACATTGTAGCGTATTCATATATCTTTCCTGTTGGCAATCAGATTAGAATTTTCATGAGAAAGTTGACACATGAATCATTATTATTTTTTGTATTTTGTACTGAATTTCTTTACTATAATTATAATTATATGTCTGTTGAGATTTTTTTTTCGCTACCAATTTTTTTTTTTATTTTCTTTGAATGTCAATAATAATTTTAATTGATTCGGAAAAATAATTGTTTTGGTGACTGTCTTCATGTGTAATAATATTTTAGTTATTATTATTCTGAAATCGGTATATATTTTAAGAACATCATTATTGTATACATTTACATATAACGAAATGATCAAAATTTTAATTCATTTATCATTATTCATTTTAAAAATTATCATTATTGAAACAGTGAAAAATTCTGTTCTACACTTTCCAGGTGATCAAAGTCTATGGTATTATCTACAACGAATATGTAGTGAAGATTCATTGAAATTTCAAAAAATGAAAATTATTTTAATTAAAAATGTTCATCATACAATCGATAATCGTGTCAAGAATCGATTGAATGATTTTGATTGTCCATTCGATTTGTACGTAAATGAATCGTCAGATAAACTTGATTCAAATGTTTTTCAACAAGGACAAAAATCAGAATATCGTGATCGTAATTTATTGATAATTTTTAATTTATCTTATTCCATTCATAAGAAAGAAATTCAATCATATCTGCAGAGTTTAATAAAAGTTTTACAAATATTATACAATGAATGTTATAGCTGTCAACCATATATGCTCGCTTTTATAACGGCCAATAGCAATTTTAATCTGACTCACTGTTTGTATAAATCATTATCTGAATTAATCTGGAAATTGGACCGGAATTTTCGTCTAATAGTTATCGCTGGCAACGATTCGAAAAGCATGACTACAACCATTCATTTACGACCAATTTTTGATGGGTGTCGAATGACAAATTCTGTGTACATACCAAAAACTGACGAAGATTTTGAAAAAATTAAAACATCCTATTTGAAATGTAATCTTAAACAACAACGATTGAAAGTTGTTGTCAATGATGTAAGTTAAAAAAATCAATTGATTCACAATAATTATCGATGATTTTCTTTATTTGTTTCTATAGTTTAATCCACTTTGTTATGTAATTAGATTTCCTAATCTTCAATTGATGCCCTATTCATTGGATCGATATTTTATTGATCTTATATCAACGAAAATGAACTTTACCTATGATCTTATTGATGGTGAACAGAATTGGGGTCAACTTATCGGTCCAGATATATGGAAAGGATCTATTGGTCATATTTTTAATGGTACTGCCGATATTGGTATCTGCGGAATTTCGATTTCCTACCCAAGAGCACTAGCGATTCATTTTACATCGATTATAACAACTGATGAATTAGGATTTATATCTCAATCTCCAGCGGAAAAAACTCAATTATGGCTTTTTATGAAGCCTTTTTCAGTGTTATTATGGTTAATAATCTTGATATCATTTTTTGCCATTTTACTAACACTTTATTTGACAACAAAATTTTTGGATTATACTCACGATTATGGCAAAGTGCCTTCATTTGCATCAATGTCAATGAATCTTTATGCCATATTATTGAGCAAAAGTATCGATACAGATACTCGTGAGCATTATCAAATCAGAATCATTTATTTGCTCTTCATTTTAGCCATGATTGTTTTATCACCCGCTTACTGTGCCTCATTCTATTCATTATTGACAATTCCTAAATATCAAAAACCAATCGATACAATCGGTGATCTATTACAAGCAGCTCAAATGGGCTTTTACAAAATTATTACTGTACCACATGGTGCATATTATGATACATTTGTCAATTCACCAAGTGCTCTAACAACTTTACATATTATTGGTCAACATTTAAATCGGTTTGTTTCATCTATAATTTGATTAATTTTTATTTAATTTATAATTATCTTTTTTATAGAAGCAATGAAAAAATGGTAGACAATGTTGTGAATGGTATCGATATTGTTCAGAATGATCCTGAAGGTCGTTACATTTATATTAATTCCAAATTAATTTTGATATTTTTATCGAAATTGATGGCCAAAAAACCATTACATGTTGGTCATGGTTCATTTGGTGCTGATTTTTTAGCCGTAGCGCTTGCTCGACATTCACCATTGAGCAATGTGATTGATCTTTAGTATGTGTAATATAATTTTTATATTCATTCATTTTTATATATCGAGATCATTTGATATTTTTTTTTAGTATACAACTTACATATGAATCTGGTTTTGCCTATATTTGGTTTGCTAATATCTCAAGAAAGTTATCACATGGTCAATATCAATCCATGTTTCAATCACTTTTATCTCCATCATCCTCATCATCACCATCATCATCTTCAACAGTGGTTCATGATGGTGTACAACTAATGCATGTATTTTCAATATTCTTATTGTGGACCTTTGGTATCATTTGCTCTGTTCTTGTTTTTTCTGCCGAAATTCTTTATGAAAAATTATTTAAACTTCCTCATTTTTGAACAATAGAAAGGAATCAAAATTATTCTCATGGATTTCGTATCATCTATCAAAATTAACGTTGACAATTTTCCTATGAATTGTATTACAGATAATTGTATGTTTGTAATTTTTTTAATTTGATTTGCATTTTTTTAAATGATAGTTTAAATCAATAGTTTTTAGTGAAAAAAAAATATTGAAAACATTGTAGAGTAATGAATTCTTGTTATATTTATATAGCATTCATCCATTTACCCGAGAATATTATCGTAATGATGAAACAATGCCATATATACATGTACCCGACGACCGGATCGGTTTCGAATAACCGAATCAGTATACTCTGTTCATGCATACAATCGTGATGTCATCGGTTTCCGAATGTATGTATGTGTGTTTGTATCATATATTGTGTGTGGGGGCATCCCTTATATTGTCTTTATCAAAAATGGCATGGATTTGTTGAAATTCTCATTATTCTCAATTCCAATCTTTCCACATGTACAGTGTTGTTGCTTATTTTTTTTCCTTTCGTTCCATCGTTTCATCATATCCGATGTAATGGAATGATCATTTGGCCCTAAATTTATCGGTGGCCGGATAGTTGAGAGAGAAAAAACGTGGATCATCATAACGATAAAAAAGAAAAAAACCGGCAGTATATATCTATATAATGTTAAGTTCCATGATGTAGAAACAGACACACACACACACACACACACACACACTTATATATAAGCACAGAATTCCATGATTCCACCGTTATATGTGACATGTCATCATCGTCATCGTGGACGAAACGCAATAATACTGAAACATAAATGGCTGCCATGTATGTAATGTAATTTGAAGTAGCAATGTAAAAGAAGAAACGGGGAAAACGATTCTCACATTTTAGTGAGCTCACACATATATTCTATGTAATAAATAAATATTCTTTTACAATGATACCAACAACAAACAAACAAATATTTCTTCAGGAACCGTTACTACTTCTTCCATTTTTGTAATGTTATTTATTGTTGTTGCTGTTTTTGCCTCATCCTACGAATGAAATGTCATTGTCATTGCCGTAATCATGTTTTTCGATTGATTCAACCATATATCGATCAATTGATTGATTCTTTGAATGATGATAATGGTATATATAAATTTTGAACAATTGATTTTTACTACCATTGATTGATATTGTTGTTTGTTTTCTGTTTTAGATTAATTTACGAATAAATTTAATTCAATTTTTCTAATTCAAATTTGCAAATATATATCATGTATGTATTAGAATGAAATTTCGAATGAAAATCAAAAGAAAAATTCTGTCACTTACCTTATCGAAATTAATACGACAACCACCACAATGAAACAAAATTCCAATACGATTACGACAAATTTATTAGATTCAAATATTCAACAACAACGCTATCGTCCATATCTGATGAACGACAAAAGAATGATGTTATCATCACGAATATCATCGAATAATCGTCACCGAGGAAATTATTCCAGTGCCCAACGCTCATCATCATCGATTAGAATGGCAACGAATACAACAACAAATTTAATGGCCATAAATCAACAACAACAACAACAATTTAATCAAACAAATTTTGTCCAAAATAATAATAACAAACAACCACAACAACAACAACAACAACAAATCATACGAACAAATCGTCAACAAAGACGACAAACCCAGCAAATGCCCACCACCACCATCAACACATCATCAACTGGTTATCAACAACGACATTTGAATCGACAGACAAAATTTCATGTACAGAATAATCTTGTCAACATTTTTCAAACATATTGTTCAGAAGTGAAAGAATTAAAAGACTTTTTCGAAATGAAATTTGCCAAACTACACTCAATGGAAACAAAGATTAATAATCTTCTGCAATTCATCATTGATGATGATGATGATGATGATGGATCGATTGATGGTAATGGTGAAATGAATAATGATGAAACAATAATTACGGATTTTGATAAAGATATTTTAGATCTTGATGAACACGCACAAACAATAACAATGAATGGTGATAATCAAATCTATTGTATCGATAATGATGATTCAATGTATAATGTAACAACGTTTCATCGTCATAATCAAAAAGATCAATCAACTATAATAGGTATTAATAATCATCGAAAAATTATTAATCAAAATGATAATGATGATGGTGAACAGAATATTTCAAATAATAATAATATGTTTGAACCGATAATCGACATACAAATCAAAGATGATGACGATGATGATGAATCTAATCATCAAGAACAATCGATTGTTTCAATAATAGATAATGGATCTACGATTCATTCGTCTACATCTCATTCCACAATATCAACACCGGTATCTGTGCCAATAACAATAAAAACGATTCCATATCAAAAAAGTGACACGAATTCGTTGACAATATTAACATCACCTACATCATCATCATTAAATCAACGGCAATCAATGATGGTAAATAATTTGGAACCAAGTGATAGTGGGGAAAACAGCACTACAACAACAACAACAACAACAAGGACGACGGCTTTATCAACACCAGCCACAACGTCGTCATCATCATCAAGAAAAATAACTCATAATGTACATTCGAAAAATGAATTTATGCAAATGATTGAACGATTTAAAGAAGAAAAAACATTGATACGTGAACGTATATCATCGAATGTATTCATGTTACGACGATCACCGGATAATTCTATTGTTGGTTATCAATGTTCAATCGATGATTGTACATATATGCATTTTCTACGAGCACAGGTTAATCGCCATTTCAAGAATTTTCATTCCAAAACATGTTATCATTGTAATCAACGTTTTAAGAAACCATATGAATTATCATTACATTTGAAAGAATTAGAAATGGATCCAAATCACGTACGATATTCACAACAGTTGACATCAATATCATCGCAGGCGCCATCATCATCTTCTTCATTATTAACATCAGCTGATGAGACAATGGAAAATATTTCTGGATACGAAACTTCGGATTCTATTCCAATTCAACCAATAACAACAACGACAACAACAACGGAAAGGATAACAGAACTTTAGGAAATTGCCATAGAATGATTTTGCGAATGATTTATGATGATAAATTGTTGTTTTTATTATGATGATGAAAATAATAAGCAAAATTATGTTAAAAATTATAATTATTTCGATCATAGAATCATGAATATTAAAAAAATGTTAATTGTTGGTGAACACTAGATGGCGGTAGTAACAACTTTTTAAAAGAATCGGTATTTCGAAATCGGTTCTTCACAAATGGTTACCACATGATTTTTTTTCAAAATCGATCGATTGACAATACAAGAGCATTGAATTGATTATTTGTGGTTGAAAAATGATTTTTTATTCGTTTGATTCATTGCTGATGGAAAAAAAATAGAAAAAATTGATTTTTTTTTTTAATTTTTTCTCAATTTTATTCCTGTGTACCTGGAGAATACTGACGGAAATCAGATTTCATTTTAAAAAATATTTTTAGTGCAGAACTATGATGTCATTTCAATCATTTTATTCGCATTCATATTTTTCGTGACTTTCAACATTCATCAAATGAATGAATAAATGTATGAATAGGGAAATATAACGTAATAAGCGATAAGAGAGTAGTAAGTTGAGAGTAAAAGAGAGAGAAAAAAAAATCAATATTTAATACAAATGGTGAATTGATCTGAAAAACTTTTCTTTTTGCAAAAATAATAATGATCATCATGCTCATGATAAATGAATTCCAGCAATATGGTTTTTTTTGTATATATATAAAAAAAATATTCTAAATTCAATTCCATTTTCAAAATTGTAAAACGAAAAAAATAGCTTAATTATATCATTCATTCGCTGATTTTTATTTTTTTATTTTGCCTCTTGATTTATATGGGACGATTGAAATTGAATTGAAATTTTCCGATTTTCACTGATTTTAGTGAATAAAAAAACATGTTTGAAACAATAAAATCCTGTTTGTTAACAATTATTAATAATGATGATAAAAATTTTGATATTTATCGAATCTATTTTAAACATCTATATGCCATTACTAATGATCATGATCAACGATATCGTCGACGTTATCAAATGATGATAATTTTGATGATAATATTAGATTTACGTTTCATCTATCTAATGGCCAATAGTAATAAAGATATTGATTGGCATCTAATCCATTTAAATATTGTCATCGTTGAACATGTTGATCAAACAGTGAACATTTGGTTGGCAACATTTTTCGCCATGATCATATATTTCATTAAGATACTTTATTTTCGTAACAATACGATGGCAACAAATTTAATACAATCAATTCTTGTGCATGGGAAATCAAAATTTTTTCATAATAATAATATCGATTGGAATGATGATGACGATGATGATGATGATCAATCAAAAATTCCTGAATATTATGTATATCGTATACGAAAATGGGCAATTATTTATCGAAAAGTATTTATAATCTTTTATTTTTTTACTTGTAAGTAATTTCTTTGATCTGATTGAATCTAATATTAACTAATTATTTATTGATTCTTAACTACAGATGTATATCTATTTGTTTATGAAATAAAATCATTATATTATCTAATATTTCGATTCAATTGTTTCACTTCAATAGATGGTTTTTTATCGATACTATTTCAATGTTTTCTATTCATTTATATGATAATGGTTGTAATAAAAAATATTGATACCTGTCTATTGGTTGGTACATTTCAAGTGGTAATCACAATTGCATTGTTCACGAAATTAAAACAAATTATACGATTATCATCAAAAAGAAAATTATTATCACGAAAATTATTCAAAATAAGACAAATGAATATTGAAATATTACAGATGACCAATAGTACTGATCATACTTATGGTGTTATGATGTTTCTGTTTTTATTGGTAAATTATCCAACAAATGCCTATCTGGTTATGATATTGATTAAAAAACAAATGTCAATATTGAATAATATTATATTCATAACAATAATATCATATCAATTATCATTTATATTTATATTTCATTTGATCACTACACAATATGTTCATCAACTTCATCGGCCAGCTAAATATGTCATTAGAAATTATCTAAATCCATCATTATTATTGATTAGCCTAAATAATCGTATGAAAGTATCGTTTTGGATTGAAAATTTTCATACAAAAAAAATGTATGGCATTACGTATGGCGGTATCGAAGTGATTACATTGAAAACATTTTTCAAGGTATTTTTTTATGAAATGTGAAAAAAATCATATTTTAAATGAAATCATTTCTATTTTTGCTTTATTTCTTTGTCTTTTTGCTAAAATCAAAAAAAAAAACAGTTTCTCATGTTTTATGCGAAATTCATGATGATATCATACAAATTAATTGCTTTACGTCAATGAACAAAAATTTTTTTCCAGAATCACACAACGTCTAACATTCGATTCATGGTGATGATGATGATGATGATGAACAAGAATTTTTATGTGAAATTTCAATCAATTTTATTCTTGTACATTTTTTTCTACCATTTATGTGATGATAATTTTTTGAACAATGAATAATTCTATATTCTATGATTATAATGATGATGATAATAATAATGATATTTTTTTCTTTTGAATCACACACTGTTAACAAATCATTGATTTTATGATTAACAGTCAATATATGTGTGTGTGTGTGTGTTATATTAAAAAAAAAATTTTTGAATAATTTTCTCAGCACTCTCCACAATTGAATCAAATTAATAATATAATTTCGGATGAATTCATTGATTTTTTTTTGGCATTCTGTTCATCCATTGAAATCATTAACATTTACTTGGTGACTAGTTTTTTCTGCGAAGAAAATTTGTTGATCGATGATTGCATAATTGAAAGAATTTCGATGAAATGAAGCCTAGGCTGACAAGAAAACGAAAACAGAAAAAAACGAACCTTGATAAAAATTAATGATCAGGTTATACGGTTATTTTTTTCGTTTTGTTTTCTGTAATTTTTTTTTTAAGAAAACAGAAAATATTTTGCAAAAATAATTTATTTAATTAATTTTCACTTATCGATCAATTTATATGCGATCATCATGAATTTAGCATAGAATGCGATGAACTAAACGGAAAAAAAATTAATTGAGAATGGAACAGTGAAAATAAAAAGAAATTGAAAATAAATTTTTTTTTTAAATACTTACACGAACAAATGAATTCATTGTAATTAGATTTGTCCGACCATATGTAAGACCATAACAACGTTTTGTATGAAATTTTTCAAACCAATGTGATAATTGTAAACGATCACGAATATTTACCATTTTACTATTACTCCCATGATGATGATTATTATTATTCGGTTGTGTTAATGAATAATAATGATTAATAAAATATTTGGATGGATAATGTATATTTTGACCAAAACGTATAGCAGTATAATGGAATAGAAAAATGAATGACCATTGATATATGGACATTGATAGAAATAATAATTGTTCAGTGAATGGTATTGATTTGATTGTAATTATCATTGTTACATATGCATTCATTGGACCATTTACTAATATTATTAGAAACATTAAAACAGCATATGTACGATCAACACTTTCCGTTAATATTAGTAGCTGTATAGTACGATTACGTATTTTTGGTATAACTTTTATATCAAAATTTATCGATTCATAATTTTTTTTCATCCATCTTGTTTTAATCTGTTTAAATTTTATAGATAAAATCATTGTAATCGAGACGAATAATGCACTGAAAAAAATGTAATATCCAAAAATATTCGACTACCAATAACGACAAATATTAGATGAATGAATCCAATCAGAATATTGATGATACCAGAAATGGAAGAAAAATATCCGTGATTAAAAAAAATTATGATGTTTTGTACTTCATAAATTATAGTCAAAAAATCTTTCAAATAATAGTATATTTGGAATGTGGAATTATTATTCATTAATTACAATTCAATATGAAAACCAATCAACTTACATGAAATAATATAAATCATTTGAAATATTTGTTGATAAATCCGTATCCATAAACGTATATGCCGTACATATATTAATCGTTGATCTTGATTATTATAATTTTCAATAGAATAATCCACATTTTTATCATTAATATTTTTCATTTGTTTTTGTATTGTAATTGATAAAGATTTTTCTTGTATAAAAAATCTTGGATCACCATCAATCAATACACGATGAATTAATTGTGTTGCATCTGTATGATTACCAAAATATAAAACATAAATTAAATATACTAGTATCCAACCAATAGCGGCAAAATATACATTGAATATATTATCAATTTTAGCCATAATAATTATATCAAAGTGAATTAGACGCCATTCATAGGACCGATCATTGCCAACAATATATAAATACAGGAAACGTGATGACCATATAGCTATGATGAACATTTTCCAATAAATTTTACGAATAATATCCTTATTCTTATGAATAATGATTGAATAAAGATAATGAAAATATTCCTCAAACAATGGAAAATCATTATTATTTGAATTTTCAAATTGTTCAACATTGATAATGGAAATTATTGAATCAAATATTCGTTGTAAATAAAATTTGAGCATTGTTTTGATCTATCTATCTCTCTCTCTCTCTTTTGAATGAAACAATTGTAGCAAAATGGTGTTTGTTGTATACTCAGTATAAGTGATAAACATTCATTAAATTCTTTTTCGAAAAAATGACAAACGATATCGATCGAAGATAGAAAATAGAAAAAAATATATAAAACATTTAATGATCCAAAAGAATCAAGGTAAAGGTAAATTTATGTTTATGTTTGTGTTTGTAGTACAAAAAATATATGAAGTTTTCAAGAATTCTACACATTCCATAATTATCGATAATGATGAAGGGTAGTTATTTGTGAAGAATTAACAAATAGTCAGAATGATGATGTTTTTAAAAAATATACATGACCTTTAAAAAAAATAATTAATTAAATTAATTAACCCTCCGTTGGTGGAGTGACGTTTTATAACGTCGTTGATGGAGTGGGGTGGATTCGGCCCCAAATTTTTTTGTTTTAAATTTCTGCTATTCATTATTTATATGATTAAAAGAAATTGGAAATATTCAATAAATTTTAATCATTTTATTTTCTAAATCAAATTGGAATGTAAGTATTGGTAAGAAAATTTAAAAAAAAGAATACAATAAATGAATTATAATAAAGAAAAAATTATGGTTCAATTCTGTCCAACAATTCACGCATCACTTTATTATGTTCACGCATTTCGGACATGATTTTATGAAATTGTTCTTTACTTTTGAAAATTTGTGCTTTTTGTACCAGATCACGAAGAATCGACATTTCCGTAAAAATTTTTTCATAATCCTGTTGTGAAAGGCTATGATGTTGATGTAAAACATTTTTAGCTTCTTTGATTAATTTCACAGCTTCATTTGTTACTTCTTCACGATCATCATCATTATCATTGTCATCAGCGGTGATCATAAATGATTCTGGATGTTCTAATTTTTTAATCAAATCTGGTACTTTTTTTTCATATGTTTCCAGATACAATTCTTCCATCTGTAAATTTGATTCAGATTGTGTTAGTTGAATTTCACTTTTCAATTCGGTCAAGCCAATGATGCATTTTAATAGTTCGTCCATGATTTTTTTATTCTCTGGCGTTTCCTTTTGTTTACCCCAAACAGATTGTGCTTGTTTAAGTACAACATCACATCTTTGAATCATTTTATCTTTATCATATTCACCAACGATAATAACCGGCGCAGAAGTTGTCACATCGCCATTATCATCTTGTTCCAATTTTTTGATCATTTCTTCCAATTTTTTTTTCTGTGTTTGATATTGTAGATTGTCCCATTGAAGATTACTATCATCTTTATGGAAATGGACCATTTCAATCAATTGTCTGATGGTGAAAATTTCCTCTTCAATCTTTTGGAAATCATGACGATTTTTCTCGTTTTGTGGATGTTTTTTCAATGCATCTTGTGCTTGTTGAATTAATTCTTCATATTTTTTTGCCAAATCATCACGACCATCGTTTGCGATTGGAACGGTGTATGCTGAAATTCAAAAAAAAATTATTTTAAAACAGGATGATATTTTCAATGTAATCATCCCTCACCAATTGTTATGCCAAACATGGCAATAACCAACAATGCGGCCAATTTCATTTTTGATTGAGGATTAAGTTTTCTGGAAAATTTGATGAAAAAAACAATGAATAAATGACAATATAGGCCTTTTGTAAAGGTATTTTATATAGTTTAGCAAAGATTCATTGCTTTTGTTATGCTATAAAAATTGAATGAAAATCCAATTGATTGATTGATAATCAATTAATTAATTGGATTTCCATTTTTTTCTTTTTCTCGAGTTTTCTATGCCTAAAGTTGCTAAAAATATCTCAAACTGTTTGACAATACCTAAAACATTTTGATTGATTATAAATCATAACGATTGTTAAATTAGATTGGCTAATATGCTATCACAAACGATAATAGTATAATGATCATGACAAGCACCATTCTTGATTAATCTTTATTAAAATCGAATTTTAGATTAAAAATATGAGAACAAGCGCACCGATCAACACAACATCATAGATACAATTTTTTTCAATTCTTTATTTATTGAATTTCAAATCAAAATTCTTTCAACCATGAATATTCTCATGATCAAACATTTTGATGATAATTTTGTTCATAATTTTTTAATTGATTCATGTAACTGTTTCTCAAAATTATTGATCAAATTCTTTTCCCAACTTAACGCTAATTGAGTAAGATCATGATTTTTCATTCGACGAATGCTATATGTAAGATATTTAATAGTTTGTTCGATTTCTTCAACAGCTTTCTGATTTTTATCCGTATGTTTGTGATTGGCCAATGCATTCTGACCTAATTTGATCAGATTTTGTGCACGATTGATTAATTGATCTTTGTCGATGACATCATCTGCAGATTGTGGTATATGGGCCGCTATATTTTAATAATATGGAATGATAAAAGAATAATGAAAACTTCGAATCGACAACAATTCTACATTACCGATTGTAAGGCCAAATAATGCCACAACTATGAATGTAAAGATGAATGATTTCATTATTTAAAAGTTTTGTTTTTTTTCAATTTCGGATCGTAAATTGCAAATCAAACCAAAATGATAATCAAATAACTGCAATAAACATTGGTTTTTATTGGTGGATTCAATGATCCATTTCGATCGATCGATTGATAAGGTATCCAAAATGTTTTTTTTTTGATTTATCATTCAATCACTGGTTTCATGATGAGAACAAAAATTGTACAAAATAATTAAGATAACGAAAGAAAAAATTGAATTGGTTTCAAAGTTTATTTTTTGTTTGTTTTTTAATTATGTTTTCAAAAAAAAAATAACAAAATTGATTGTGGTCCGTACTATACGATAAATCATGACCAGCAGGTACACCTGAGATGAGTCCTCAACAATTATCTTTTGGAATATGACTGAAAAATGTCACAAATAAGATATTTGATCTTTTATGATGAATTTTCTAGAACAGCCGTTCCAAAAACTGTGTATCGTGACCCAGTACTTTTAACAGTAAATTTTATTTTGTTTTGCATAATTCTACGAAAATTTGTATTTCTCTCTAGTTCTCGTTGAGTCATGTGTCACATTATACCAATAAATATGAATTTTTTACAAAACGGAAAAAATTCAAACAAAAAAAAACACAAATTTAATCTTAATCATAACACATCTGAATGAATATTTATAAATTTCTAATTAATTCATGTAATCGTCGTTCAAAATTATTCACGAAATTCTCTTCTCTTTCCAATGTCGTTTCATTCAATTGATGTTCCAATCGATGAATGACCATTTTAAGTTGACCAATAATTTCATAGATTTCTTCAACAGTTTTATGATTTTTTTCCGTATGTTTGTGATTGGACAATGCATTGCGACCTTCATGGATCAGATTTCGGGCACGATTAATTAATTGATCTTTGCTAAGATCATCTCCAGATTTCGGGATTTGAGCCGCTATGGAATAGAAAGAAAGAAAGAAAACGGAAATCATGAATGAAAAAATTTTCCATCGACAACAATTCTACATTACCGATTGTAAGGCCAAATAATGCGACGACTAAGAATGTAAAAATGAACGATTTCATTTTTGTTTTTATTTTTTTTCCAATTTTGTATCGTAAGTTGTGAAATCAAATAAAAATGATGATGATTGATGATCAAATATTTCAACGGTTTTTATTTGGTTGATTCCATAATTCATTCTCAATAATTGATTGATTGATTGATTGAGATCAAGTTGGTACAATAGGTATGATAAGGTATCCACGAATGTATCAAGTGTTTTATTTACCATTTAATCCCAGGTTCGATGATTACTAGGAACGATGAGAATAAAAATTGTACAAAATAATTAAGATAAAAAAATTGAATCTGTTTCAAAGTTTACTTTCGGTTTTTACAAAAAAAAAACAAAATTGATTATTGTCCATACCATTATGAATTCTTTCACCTTTGACCACCATTTCTTTGGCCTCTAATGATGAGCAAAAATAAAAATAAGCAAGCAAACGCATCGATCAACACAACATCATAGACACAATTTTTTTAAATTCTTTATTTATTGAATTTCGAATTTAATTCTTTCAACGATGAAAATTCTCATGATCAAACATTCTGATGATAATTCTGTTCATAATTTTTTAATTGATTCATGTAACTGTTTCTCAAAATTATTGATCAAATTCTGCTCCACTTTTAACTCTAATTGACAAAGATCATGTTTCAATCGACGAATACTAAATGTAAGATATTTAATAGTTTGTTCGATTTCTTCAACAGCTTCATGATTTTTTTCCGTATGTTCGTGATTGGCCAATGCATTCTGACCTAATTTGATTAGATTTTGTGCACGGTTAATTAATTGATCTGCTTCAATGACATCATCTTCAGATTGTGGTATATGGGCCGCTATATTTTAATAATATGGAATGATAAAAGAATAATGAAAATTTCGAATCGACAACAATTCTACATTACCGATTGTAAGGCCAAATAATGTGACGACTACGAATGTAATGATGAACGATTTCATTTTATAAAAGTTTATTGTGAATTTTTCTTCAATTTCGGATTGTAAATCATGAAATCAAACAAAAATGATTGATAATCAAATGGCTTGGGCACAATAGGTTTTTATTTGATGAATTGTAAGACCAATTTTCAATAACTGGTTGATTGATTGATCAAAAAGATAAATAGAGTTTGTACAAATTAAATATGATAAGGTATCCAAAAAATGTTTCAAGTGTTTTATTTATCTGATTCGATTACAGGTTCTATGATTACTATTAGTACCAGTGCATAGAATAGAAATTGTACAAAATAATTAAACGATGACAAAAAAAAAGTGAATTGGTTTCAAAGTTTATTTTCTCCGTTTTCTTTTCAATAAAAAACAAAATTGATAAACAAACTTATTGTTGTTGGGGCAGAAATTATTATCAAAGGAATTAATAATTTTTCGCAAAAATGAATAAATCATTTTCTCACACACAAAAAGAAATTCAAGCAATAGTAACTGGGGCATGTGTAGTGTGTGGTTCAATATCATCAAGCCATTTACGAATAATTTCCTCATGTTGAGCTAGATTTGATTCCAATACGGCCAATGCTTGTGGATTATTAGCTTCATTGATTTGTTTTACCAAGTTTTTTATTATAACAACTTCGGATTTTATCACCTGAACATCGATATCTTTACCTTGTCCATATTTTTTTATTGCATCTTCAGCTTCATCGATAAGTTGTTGTGCTTTTTTCAACAAAGCATCTTTATAATCATCACCGGCGATAATGTCTGAATCATCATGATCATGATGATGATGATCATGATCATGATGATCATGATCATGATGATCATGATGGTGGTGACCATGTTCTAAATAATATAATTCTTCTTCAATAATATTTTCAAAAATTAATAGTTCCATTTCAATTTGATGGAAATGATGCATATAATGTTCGGTCATATTTTCCATTTTAGTCATATTACGAAGTTGATCGGCAATGGCTTCAACACGATGAATTTCATGTTCCAAACGTATGATGGCCAAATGATAATGTGAATTATTCTGATATTTTTGTATCTCCTGTTCGGCATATTCTTTCAATGCATCAGCATGTTTAATCAATGATTCGGCAACATCATATGGATCTTTTTCGTTTTCGGAACCTTTCAAAAAGAAACAAATTTAGTGTGAGGAAATCAATAAATCAAAAAATTCATACCGAAAACCAAACCGGCCATAGCGGCAAATGCCAATGAATAGATTAAGAATTTCATTGTTACAAAAAAAAATTGTATCGTTTATCGTTTGTAAGAAAAAACTTTCAATCAAAACACAGCGATGGATATTGGATTTCTTGGATTTAACTTTTATACACACACACACACACACACACACACAATATCAATATCATCCATTAACAATAATTGTTTTAAACGTGATCAACAAGTGATCTGATTATCACCATCAATTATCAGTTATCTCCAATAATAATCAAATCCGTGTTTGTTATTCGATATATTCGATTGCAAAAAAAAAAGTTTTCCATTTCGACCTTCGACAATGATGATATTAGATTAAAAATAATAATTTTTTTTCTATTAATAATTATTGATTCCGCACTTAGCAAATTGAGAGAATTGATTAATTAATCACAAGTAATCAGAGCACCTATAAATCAAATTATTATGAACAAACAAAGTGGCAATATATTTCAAAAATTAAAAAAAATGAGATTAATAGTTTTTTTCGTTCGTTTTTTTTGGGTATAATTTAATTATTATCGTTGATTATCAAATTTTGTGACAAAGAAAAAGAGAAAAAAATTGTGCGGTTGTTTCATCCAATCTAGATTATTCTAGATGACGATACAAAACACTGATGAAAGATGATGATAATAATCAAAAATGGATGATTTTATTTGTTTGATTGTAATTGCAATCTTATCGTCAATGTATTGTCCAATATAATGTTAAACTGACCGATATGATTAATTGATAAAAATATTGTTGTTGCCAATGTTGGCTATAAGCGCTATTCATACATTGTGCATTGTAAAAATGTTTTCGTATCAATCTTTTTAGATAGCCTTTATATTTGATGAATTTGATTGCATTATTAAATTTTTGTATGTATGGTGAATCATGACGGAATGCTATGGCATATTCACCTGGTACATAAAGATTTTGATCATTTAACATTTTCAATGAACAATCTTTTGATGCTAGATATAGATTTTTTGGTTCTTCCTGTATGAATGCATAACGTTCATGATAGATTTTATACATTGCTTCATCTAATCGTGTCACTAGATTCGTTTTATTGCGTAATAATTGATCATATAACCATTGTACATTACGTATTTTATCACGTACTAATTGCATATTAATCATTGTTTTGCCATTCATAAATGTTCCAATAGCTAGATCAGATTTTATGGCAAGATCATCCATTGTTTGTAGATTTTTTACTAATGATCGTCGTGCTAAGGCTGAAAAACTGAAACGTAAAAATGGTTCAGTGAAATTTACATATTGTTTTCGTTTTTCTGTTACGGTCATATCAGCGATGGCAAAATCAGCTTTCTGTATTATCAAAAAAAAAAAAAAAAACAAGATAACATTAATGAGTATGCTAGGTCAATGGACAAAAAGAACATACTTTGAGATAGACATCACCAATAAGTCCAGATACTTTTCCTGTATGTTCATTACCGAAACCATAGGTACCATCAGCAACAAGATAAAGGCTATAATTAAGGCCAGTAAATTCTTCGATCAAATTCATTAGATCCACACAGAAACCGGTAAATTTATTATTTTCAACATTAATGAATGGTGCTGACTATTATAATATGATGAAAGAATAATAATCGAATCAAAAAATGAAACGAAATAATAAATAATCAATTCACTCACTTCAATAGTCACACCGGCAAGAATTCTGGCCGATACCAGCGATGATGACGATGAAGATGATGATGATGTTAAATAGAATGGATTAATTAACAGTATAGCCAAAATAATTAACAATAGAAATGGCCAATTAAACGTTTGAATCGATTTAATCATTATTATTAAGATTAAATTCAGCCTGATGATAATGAATAAATAATCATTGAACGGTGAGCATTGAACCTTTTTTCGTCTTCCGTTTTTTAGTAGAGACAATACAAATTTCAGGAAAAATGATTGAAAAAAGAATAACAAATGGACAATCTATCCGGAAATCCAGTAGTAGTAGAGGATAGAAAAATTGAACATGTATTATTTGCTTAGGATAATGTTGAACAACACATTGCAAAAAGGATGTCATTCAGCAATAGAAAAACCAGAGTGTAGAAAAAAAAACATAAAATTTTGTCACATAAACACCAAATGGCTTTACCAATATCTTGTAATTGATTTTTGGTATTCGATTTGAATATATGTATCAGTCTCCATTATCATCGAATGTTTGCCGAAAAAAAACGATAGAACAAACAACAACAAGTTTTTTTGTTTCAAAAAAAAAATATTGATCGATCGTTGATCATTTTTATTTTTAATTTATTTTTTTTTTTTTTTTGCTAGGATCCATATCATTTGGAAACGGCATCATTTGATTATTCGTACTTAACAAAAAACAAAACAAGAAAAAAAATTGATAATAAAATTTGAATAAGCTAATCATTATTTGATTTTGATTTTTCAAAATAACATTGACGGATTGTATGAATCGCGTTGATTTTCTTTACGTTTCTTTTCATCATCATCAGTGATTCATTTGATAGAGAGAGAGAAAAAAAAACATTCAAATCTAAATCAATCCATTATCAATCAATTTTTGATAAACTTTAGTGTAATTTATTTGATCGAAACAAGATGGCGCTAAAATTGTAAAATATTTGAAAATTTTCAATTCAAACATTCATATTATAATAATTTATTTAAAACATTCGTGAATCACGATTAGATATATGCTTTTGATTTTGATTAGACAAAAAAAAGTCATTGAATTTAATATTATTGAAAAAATAAATGAAAAAAAAGAGATAATAAATAAAGTCTGTTGAAAACAAAACAAAACAACAAAAACAGCAACAAAATAATTGTGTCAAAGTCAGATTGGTGCATTAAAATTTGTATATATAATGATGATGATGATGAATGTTCGAAAATATTTGTTGATATTCCGATAATGATAAAATGATTTTATCATCATCATCATTTTATTTAGATTTCAAAAAAAAATTGTGTTGTCAAAATTTTAGCAAATTTTTTGTTTCTGTTAATGAAAGAAAATTTTTTTTTAATTTCAGCCAAAATATTTTTGCTGATTATTGATTGATTTTCTTTTCTTGTATTGAAATTTCCTCGGGTTTCGATTCAAATCACGATTCAAATTTAATATTTATAAACAACCGGACGCACACCACACACACACACACACAGTTAATCCAACATTGATTCTTTTTCTTATATTGCTAATCTATTGATGAATAATTTTCATGTTATCAACCTTATCATACATATGTATACATTGCATCTATATTATATACATGGTCTATGAACTGGAAATCAGAAACCAGTCAACAAACATCAACGAAATCGAATGTTTTTAATTTTTTTTTTTTTTTTTTGAACATCATCGAAGCTATCGATGCATCCAAGTTTTATTTATATAAAATGAGTTCGTTGATTCCAATTCGTTTTTTTTCTCTTTTGTTAATGATGACGATGCTAATGAATGATTATCGATGATGATGATGATAATAATGATAGTTGTGGTCAGAAAAAAAAGGAAAAGGCAAAACGGAAAGTTTTTCTATGTCCTCTTTAGTACAAATATCATCAATATCTTTTCTGATGTATCATGGTAATGATAACAAGTTTTGAAATCAAAAAAAAAAGAGAAATGGAAGTGAAAACAAAACAAAAAATCTTGCTTCAAATTCAACACACACACATACATTGAATCGATCCAAGATACAAACACACACATGTACAGACAAAAAGATAGAGATATTCATCCGAGAAAAAGTAGAAAAAAAAGTGAAAACATTTACCTTTTATTTCACTTCACTTTATGTTTTTTTCTCAATTTCCCAATTTTTTCTCTATATATCTCACTTATTATCGTCCAATCGTTGTTCGAAAGTTGTGACAGACACGTTTTATTGTTCTTGTTCATTTTGTTCATGTTATACTTCTAATTTTTTTTTTATTTCATGTTTTCGAATGTGTGTGCATCCGGTCAATTTTCGTTTTTTATTCATCGTTATTCATTTTCCCGCCACCGTTTTCATTTGTTGTCAATTACCGTATTATTATTATTATTATTATTGTGCCACATTTGAATGTAATTTCATGCAAGTAATGGTCTTTTCCTTGTGAGTGTGTGTGTGTGTGTGCAACCAAAAACAAAAAATTCGACAAAACATTTGACAGTCTTATTGAATGTGTTTTGTGGTAGTTTTGGTTACAGAAAAAAAAAAATTTGTTTATTTTTTCCTTCCATTTTTTCATGAATAAATTTTCCATTTATTATTGATCAAATTGCATATACCAACACCAACAATAACATCGAAAAAATCGATCATTTAAATGAGGAAAATAATAAAAAAAAAATCAATTTGTGGATGGACAGAAATGGTAACATTATTTTTCCTCGATTTTTTCATCAATTTTTGAATTGTTTTTTTCTCATTTCAATTATTGCTCATCTATTGAATCACAAGATTTTTCTTTTTTTCGTCAGATGAAATTATCAAAGTTTTGTGCATCTCTATTTTTTTATTTTTTTTTTTTTTGAAACATTTCCTTTTAAATCAATTCCACAATAATTTACATTTCAAATATCGTGATCAATCATCAATTTTTTAATATCAATTTTGATTTGTCGTTGTTGCTCATTTATAAATGCTCTCATTGTTCAGACATTGTCATTTATTGTTATCAATCATCGTCATCGATTAGCGACAAATGAACAAACAAAAAAAAATTTAGTTGTGTGTTCAATTTCATTGCCAATTTTATTTTGAATTGATTGATAAATAAATTTAAATGATGATTTCCAGTAATCATATGGATTTTATTTTTTGTTTCAAATTAAATTGATTTATTATTGAAATTTTGTTCAATTGAATCTCATTTGTTTTTTTACATAAAAAAAAAATTTCATTAATTGTCATTTTTAATTAAATTCAATCAATCGATCGATCATCATTGAGATCAATAAACAAAAATGGAACAACAACAACAACAGAAAGAAAATGAACCACCAATCCGGCATTTAATGCCATTAGATGAAAGTATAATGAAAAGTAAAAAATGTGTCGAATTATTGGTCGATAATCGTTATATGGATGCTGTAGAATTATCATCACAATTATCCGATCAATCATTGTATCATTCACATTGTCATTCAATGTTATTATTCTTCAAGGTTTATATGTCATTAGAATTGGTATGTGTGATTTTTTATTTTGTGAAAATTATAATTCCACAAATTCAATTAAAATATATAGCCAGAAGTGAAAAAAGCGGAAGAAGCATCACAAAAAACGATAAAATTTTGTGAAGAGATACGTTCACTTACATTACGTGATAATTTTTTTGTAAAAATGTTTTTCGATCATGATTATAATCAATTTAATGATGGTAAATGATGATAATTTTTGATTTATTTATTTATTCAAATTTTATTGAATTAAAAAAATCCTTTTCTTCCACACATTGTATATAGAGGAATTACATGCTGAATTGATTCGTGCCGAACAAACTGTTTTTGCAACATTGATGGAATTTTGTGTTGATCAAAGTATATTTGTTCTAATGAAAGTATCATATCGTTTACGATCAGTTTATATGATGTTTAAGTAAGTTTTTTTTTTGTTTTGTTTTGTTTTTGAAATATACCTTGAAGAAAGCAGTTTATGAATGAAAATGAATGGAAAATAATAAAAGTCACTGACCTTTTTTTTCGTTATTTTACTTGAATTTCCTTTTTTTTTCTCTCTCTCTTTCTTTCTATACATCATCATTATAATCATGGATCATGGATCATGGATAATCATCTTTTCTTATATCGTTTCATTTGGATGAATCATTCATTTTAACAAACTGTTTATTCATGTTTTTTTTTCATCATCTTGAAGATCATTTGCAAAAATATTGGATACAAAAGAATGGTCAAGTGAAACATCGGCAAGTACATTTACTACTGGTGTCAAACTTGGTCTTGGCATCTATAATCTAATGTTTTCAATGGTACCAGAACGTTTAATGTCTATATTATCGATGGTCGGTTTTAAAGGATCTAAATATGAAGGTTTAGCATTATTACGAGAAGCTAGTGATGCTAATGATATAAGATCATTTGTTGCACAAATGTTGGTTTCATTTTATGAATGTTATCTGGATCAAATGTGGAATGTACGTTCTACAAGCACGGTGAATACAATTAATTATATTCAACATGGATTGAAAACAAATTCATTGGTATGTTTGTGGTAATTTAAATTGTAAAATTATTTTGTTTTTAAATGAATGTATTTTTTTTTCTATTTTCATATCCATAGTCAATATGGTATTCATTATTTAAGGGAAAAATATCACTAATTGAAAATAATCTTGAACAAGCAATCACAGATTTTGAAGCTTGTGTACGGCTAAAAAATTGTATCGATATTAAACAATTAACAACATTATATCATTGGGAATTGATGTGGTGTTATGCGTTAGTATTTTTATTTTTACACAATTCAATTTAATCCTTTTCGGTTTATCTTGAAACAAAATAGTCTTAAAGGTGATTGGAAAAAAGCCATACAATGTTGTCATGATTTACGTAATATATGTGTATGGTCACAATCAACCTTGTGCTACTTGGAGGCAAGTTTTCGTATCATGTATTTGGAAACAAAATTATTGGATGATCAACCACCATCAAAGCCATTACAACGGCAACGTAATAATAATGGCAAAGGAAAACGTAAACAAAAACAAGTTCAACAACAACAACAACAACATTCATCGACAAATGATGAAACGATCCAACAGCAACGAGATAAAATACACGAACTGTTGACGTGAGTTGTTTTTCATGTTTTTTCCGTTTTTTTTTGGTCATTTCTTTTTTTGTATGTTCCTTTTACGGCGGCCGATTATTTAACGACATTCATTTCCGGGCTAAATTTGTTTTTTTCTCTTTCTTTCTTTGGTACTCGGGATCTTGATTGATTAAAAAATGGATAATTTTTTCACTCGTTGTCTCTCTATTGAAATAATAATAATAATAGTCAAGTACCTGAAAAAGTAAAACGTTATGCTGGCCGACGATTGCCGATGGAAAAATTTTCTTGTGAAAAATTCATTAAATATCAACAGGAAGGTCGACTAACATGTCCAACATATGTAAGTGATGTTTTTGACTATTCTAAATTTTTTTTTCTGTCCGATTTTAATGTTTTTTTCTCTTTGAAAATTCTCATAAAAATAAAAAAAGGAACTGTTTATCACATGGAATCATATGATATTCATCTATGGCCAAGAACAATATCTATTACCTATTATTAATCATGTAGATAAATATTTGAAAAAATTTTCATCCGATTTAAGTAAGTGTTATCGATCACATCATCATCATCATCATCATTTAATGATTCCAAATAATAATGATCCGATTAAACAAAAAAAAACTTTCTCTCAAAATACTATTTAGGTGATGAAAGCTATTTCCTACTCATGTTAATCAAAGGTGCATGTTTTAGGCAATTGGATCGTTTGGATGAGGCTAAAACTTGTTTACTTGAAGTGGTAAAAAAGTAAGTAAAAAATTATCATGCATTTTTTCCATATAAATTGATGATGTTTTTCTTTTTTCTTTCATTCATTGATTGATCATTGACACAAAAAAAACGGAAATTTTTTTCACAGTAAAAAAATCATTAAACATGATCGACATTTGTATTCATTCGCTTGTCTAGAATTGGGCATCGTATTGATGGGACAAGAATTGTTTGATGATTGTCAACAAAAGCTATTGGATGCACGACAATGGATCAAAAAAGAAGATCCAATGGAATTATTTGTACAATTTCGTGTAGGAAAAGCATTACGTATGATGAGACGTTTACGTGATAATGAATCATCAATAACAACAACATTAACAAATGGCAATGACAATATTCCAATAGCCAATGGAAATGGTGATCATCATCATCATTGTAATAATGTTACTGATGATATAAATAATGGGCATTCACAGATACAGGCAGAAATTGCTGTTAATGGAAATTCAGTGTGAATTTAATATTACTTTATATTGTCAATTTAAATAACTTCGAAAGAATTTCCGAACAACCGGTAATAATCATCACAATATAATATAAATAGTTTTTTTCTCTATTATTGTTACTGGGAATAAAAAAAAAATATTTTCATACATTTTTTAAAATTTATTCATCTAGAATCTAGATTCTAGATGTTTGCATGAAAAATTCAATTTCAATTATACAAACAAAGATGGCCAGAATATTACAAAGAAAATAGAGACGGAAAATATTTTCCAAATGTTCAAGTTTAAAATCAAATATTACAATATCATCATATTTATTATTTTTCCGTTCTGAATCTTGATTATTTATTATTCTTGCTTTACTAATACTAATACCCATTTGTTTCCAATGTTCATCTGTTTCAATATCCGAACGATAATGATTCAATATACCGGCATCTTGTAGGATTCCAATTCTATTAGATCATTAGATTAGATTAGACAATTTTAAATAAAATATTATACATCCTTACATGCATTAACAAAATACTACTACTTACATTCGATTAAAATGTTCTTTATATGGAAACGATGTTCGTACCGGTATCGAAATCATGAATGTAAAATATGATGAATCAGGCTTACGCGGTGGTATATAAAGTAATTCTGGACCATTAATTAATTGATCAAAATGAAGAAAATCTCTTGAAGCAAGCACAGCAATTTTTTTCTCATTATTTTTTTCAAGAAATGAATGTTTTTTATTCGAATTTTTTATCTGATTCATCAATAATTCTATAGCCATTTTTCTTGTTTTTGTTGATTGAAAATTATCTCTTATTGCTTGAAATTCCATTATATTCGATGATGATGATGAAAAAAATGCATGCTGTGCAACGCTTACATTTGCACCAATTGGCAATACTTTACCGGCACTTATTGCCGCTGTCATTTCATAAATATTTTGTAATTTCATTGATGTTTGTGTGGTTAATGTGGACAGAAGGAAACAACAATAAAAACTGATAATAATTGAAATACACAATGCCCACATAATGATAAACATTTTACTGGATAATGGTATCGATCCAAGATGACGATATGGTTGACGAAGAAGTAGATTAAAACTGATCCATAAAAGATTTGTTGGTTTATTCAAATTATTTGATGTTTGAATCATACGTGTAATTAAATCAAGAATGCCCAGTACGATGAATACAATTAATAATGATAACCACACATCCGTATCGAATGGCCGGATAATATTTTCATAATTAAAATGAGCTTTATTTCTAGCCATCATGTATGTATATTGACTCAGAACATGTGGATAAAGATAATCGACATATTGCTTACGTTTATTTGTCATTGCAATTCCACCGAGACCAATATCAATTTCCTATTTGATTGAGAAGAAAAAAATTGTCAGAATCAAAATGAAACAGATTTTCATTGAATTTCGATACTTTATTCTGAACTCTGGATACAACCGATTCGTGTGATACATTTTTAGGATTAAAAACTCTTATATTAATCAAATGATATGTGAAATTAAAATAATCTGCTAAATCTTGTATCAATCGACTTTCGATTCCACGTTGAATTTGATAGGATTTTTTGGCCGAATTCCATGTTATCCAATTGAATGGAAGATCCTTTTTCAATAATAATAATGTTTTCGTTAAATTAAATTATTTTTTTTTTCATCAAGAATTCTTACATCACTTACATTACGAAAACCAATGGTAAAATTTTCTCCAGTTAAACTTGATGGTAACATTATTAAATGTTGGAATTGTCGTTTTTGTCATTGAAAGTTTGACATTTTTTTTGCCGTTGACATTTTATATTATCAAGAGAAATTTCTTCCGTAATTAAAATTTGATAATAGATTATTATTCATATATTAGAAAAAATCGATAATACAAATATAATTGGGATATATAATATTTGAAATATATTTTGAATATGAAATAAATAAACAAATAATAGAATAAATTATTCACATTCATTTTTTACTCATCATCATTATTATTATTATTGATTATATCTTTCGACTGTAATTTTCGAATAGGTATCACTTTCTGAAATATTTCAGTCCATGAAAATTGATCGATCATACCGTTCGATGCCAATAGCATAATTTCATAAACATGTGGTATGGATAGAATTCGTCGCTGATTCATTTGTATATGTCCATCAATCGGTAATTGACCATAATTCATTTGAAATTCTTCATGTGCACGTTTTAAACATAGACATTTATGACGATTATGATCGATTAAACCACCGATGATAAATATATAATCATTTGAATCTTTTATCTGGCGACAATCTGGTATAGTTTCTTTTGCATCACCTGTTAGATAGATTACTTTTGGATTTGATTTATAATCATTATTGTTTGGAAATAAAACTTCTGTCCAATGTTTATCGGTTACATTACAATCCCAATTATGATAGCTATGATGAAAACGTTCCATTAGTTCATATAGTTTACCACGTACGGATGTAATCCATAATTGAGCCGGTACCGAACTTCGACGATTAATCGCATAACAATACATTAGCTGTTTACAAAGTTTTCTTAATTCATTTTCATTCATAAACTTTTCATAATCACAATCGATAACAATGATTGTTTTACAAGTAGAATTAGACATTGAAACTGTTTGTAATCGCGGTTTTTTGACGAGCGTTCCATTAAGTTTATCTTGCTGCCGACGTTCACGGCGTCTTTTTTTCTCTTCACGTCGACGTTCTGCACGAGTTTCCGCCCATTTTTGTTCACGTTTTAACCGTCTTTGTTTTCGTTTTGATAACTTTGAATTTGATTCAGATTGGCCATCATCACCATTAGTCGATGAATTTGATGAACTTTTATTCAAATCAGTTTCATTATTCTGAATGTCTGAACTTGAAATGGATTTGTCTTCGGTACAAACAACAGCATCATTAGATTCCATAGGGAATGGATGAAAATTTCGTTAAAAAATTATAATTGTTGAGAAAAATAGCAAAATTGGCCAAATTGCAATTTGGATAACACGTGAAAAAACAACGAAGTGGTCACGTGTTTTATGAATAGGATCCGAATTTTGAGGATAACACGCGTGAATTTGAATGTAAACACTCGAGATCATCGTGTTTCGGTTTCATAATTATTTTGTCTTTTTTTTGATGAAAAATGGCTCGTCGTAGAAAGAAAAGGGTTTGTATCGAATTGTAGTTTAATCCAATATTTAAATTTTTTTATTCTATAGTCTAAAGGATCCAAAGAGGAGCCAAAAGAACTGGTCAAAGCACCACATTCGTTCGTTATTCATCGTGGTAGTATAAGCAAACCAATTGATCAATTACTTCGAAATGTACGACAAATTATGGAACCTTTTACGGCTTCTAAACTTAAAGTTAGAAAAAAGAATACAATCAAAGATTTCGTTTCGATTTCAAGTTATTTAAACGTTAGTCATATGATCATTTTTACCGAATCTTCCATTGCACCTTATATGCGTTTATGTCGTGTTCCACGTGGTCCGACTGTTACGTATAAAATTCTGAATTGTACATTAGCACATGATGTTGTGGCCGTACAACGTCGACCGCAAATAAACACAAAATTATTTCAGAATGCACCACTTTTAGTATTGAATGGTTTCGGTTCGGAATCTGAAGACAAGAGGATTCAGCTACAAACATCAATGTGGCGTAATATGTTTCCAACGATTGATATTCAAACTGTTCAATTGTCAAAAATTCATCGCTGTTTACTACTATCATTGGATTCGGAAACCAACCAAATTGAATTACGACATTATGCAATCAAAGTGAAACCTGTTGGCCTATCGAAAATGGTACGAAAATTGGTTACAGGCAAAAAGATTCCGGATCTTGGTCAATTTCATTCAGTTGAAGAAGCAATGGAACATTTAGATCCAGATTCGGAATACGAAGATGATGAAGAGCAAACAAAAATCGGACAGGTAACATTACCACAAAAAGTTGGTAATAAATCGGGAAATTTGGTGAATGAAAAAAGTTCTATCAAGTAAGTATGATTATGTATGTGTAAACAATTCATCGAAATTCATTGTTTTCATTCATCCATTTAGATTATATGAAATCGGACCACGTATTACAATGGAATTGGTGAAAGTAGAAAATGGTATCATGTCTGGTGAAATACTTTATCATTCATATGTACAAAAAACAAACGAAGAGATTGTCGAACAAAAGAAACGAATTGAGCGACGAAATTTTCTTAGATTATCACGAAAACGACAACAAGAAGAAAATGTTCGCCAAAAACAACAAGAAAAAATGGCTACAAGTAAAAAGCGAATAAAAATTGATGAAGAACAATCGAATGAATGTGATGATGATGACGATGATGATGATGATCGACCATCATCGTCAAAAACAAAACGAACTAAATTCGAATCAACTACAATCAATAATGATGATGATGAATGCAGTGATTATCAAATTTCCGACGATGAAATGAACATGTTCAATGATGATGATGACGATGATGATTGAAAATCGAAATCAATTTTTTTTTTATTTTCTAATTTCAAATCTAAATTCAAATTCAACATTTTTGTATAAATCATTTATCAAAACAGAAAAAATGCTTTTTGAAAATAAAAAATTTGTGTTTTTGTTTTCTAATTTTCATAATTTAAATTTCTAAAATTCTTATCTATGAATTGGAAAAATGGAACGTTCAATTGTATATGGATGGATTGATAGAGAAAAACAGGAATAATTCAATCATTGCTTTTACTATCAGGATATAGATTAGTCCATGAGGTAAGTTTCAGTGCCGATGGTGATTGATGATCAGAATTCAAAATCGATCCATGATGATATATGGCCGTCGATGGTGATGACAATAATGATGACGATGATGATTGAATTGTTTCACTTGGACCAAAAGCGGTGATTAAAACATTGATGACTGTAACCAAAAATATAACAATAACGCTTGCATTATTCATCATATCAGCACGACGACGATCATGGCCATAATTAATATTCAAACGTCCTAATGCAATGAACATGATGCCAACAATGATTTGCATCAATATTGATATGACAATTAATGAAACGGTCACTTGAAAATATCGATGATGATTAGCATTGATTAGGACATCTGAAAAAAAATTTGAATAGGAAATCAATTTTTATTTCATATTAGTAATTATCGATCATCTTACATTTTAATTGTGAAGCATTAGCACACATAAGACCAAGATCCATAATACCTTGTGCAATTGTTTTACGTGTTGCATACATATTCATATCCATAATAGGTGTACGATTATGATTCGATTGATGTGATGATGATGATTGTTTCAAATCGATTATATCGATAACACCACCACCACTACCATTATTTCCATTTCCATTTAGATCGCTTGCCGTTTCTTCATCAGCCTGTTTGATTGTATAAACAAAATATAAAACAAAACAAAATGATTAATTTTATCAAACATTATTATTCAAATGAATAAATAAAATAGAGACATAAGGAATATAATTATTATTGTTGTTGTTGGCATTTATATTTGGATTACTAATGGCACGTAAATTGGCCATCGGTGGTTTTGTAAATCGAACACGTTCGAATGGCATTATTATTGATGATGATGTTGATGGATTATTTGTTATTGAATTATAACGGTCACTATTACGACGATGGTAACCGATTAAACGACGATATGATTTCATCAATCCAAATGGAAAAAAAATCAATAAATATTTTTTACAATAAAATAAATAAATTTTCAATAAAATCAAAATCCATCAAAATAATACAATCAAAATGTATATGTTGTGCAATGTTTGTAACAATCGGTTTTCGATGATGATGATGACCTGTACATTCATCCATTTACCGAAAGTTTTTTTTTTTTGAAAAAAAAATACAAAATCTAAATCATCATCATTATCATTATGATGATGAACAATATATTAAAAGAGAAACAACATGGCAGATGTGCAAATTATTAAAGTTGTTGTTGTTGTAATTTGCGTATCATTCGCGAAATTTTAACTCTAGCTGTATGAGAAAAAATTTTTTTAAAATAATTTTTAACTATCCATAGATAATCAACAATCGCTATAGACGATGATGTTGTTGTTATTATTTATTGATCGTGTTTTCTTCTTCTTGTTGTTGTTTTTGTTCTAATAATGATAATGATTGAAGAGAAAAAGAAGAAACACACACACAAAACAAAAAAAAACTTTGATCGAACAAATATATATCGAAGAAGAGAAGAAGATCTAAAAGAATTTGATTTTGTTTTGTTTAAATAAATAAATAAATAATAATTACCATTGAAGATGTAATAAATAAATCGTGTAGCCAATGTTTTACATTATTCGATCTTACCATTGTATACCGAAAACCAAATTTCAACAAAAATCAAAATTACTCTATGGTTCAAATGATTCTATTATTTGTTGAATTGAATGTTGTTGTTGTTGATTAAAGTCTGAATCGTATTCGGAACGAAAATAATCAAAAAAAAAATTTCAAGATACAAGATGATGATGGTTGTTACAAACAACAAGTTATTAACATTCATTAAAAGTAATTATGATTTTTTTTTCATTCATTCTTCTTTCTGTTATAACACGTGACCATCATCATTATCATTTGTGAGAAATGTAGAGTATGGCACACACACACACACTCCCCATTTAAAAAAGTTTTGAATTGTATGAGAAAAAAAACAATGAAATGAAAATAAGGAAAATTTTGACAATAGAAAATCATCATTCCTTTAAATTTGATCATCATGTGTCGAATTCTATTATAAATTGTCTTAAATTGAACATGACAAGAACAAATTGTAAATAAATAAATTGTGAAAATATTTGACACACAGATGTTTTTTTGTTGATTGTTTGATCGATTGATTGATTTTTTTTTTTTTTTTTTTTTTTTGAATACAATATATGTACTTACAAGTGGAGCTTTTCGATAATTTTCAGTTATCGTAACGGCATAAGTCTTATTTTGATTATTATGATGATTATTATCATCATTTGGTAAATTCATAGATGTTGTTACGGACGTGGTTGTTGTTGTCGATGGTTGTGGTGGTGGTTGTGATATGAATTTTGGTACAGATAATAATGATGATGATGAAAAAACATTATCATTACCATCATTGATGGCCAATAATGATGATGGCTGTAGCGTTAAAAATGATGTTGTAGGAGGATGTGTATGATGACGATTTGTCACAAATACATGTGGTATAGAAACAGGTGTTGATGATGATGGTTTTGGCAATGACGATATTGGCTGCAAATGTTTCGATGTCATCATCATTATCATCATTATGAAAGTGGTTTTTTTCTCAATCTAATATATCTTTTCTTTTCTTTTTTTTTTTTTTTTTTTTGTTTACCATTTATAGCTATGATCAGCCGTACGATGAATATGATCGATTCGAATTCGAATCAATTCTAATTTCGTGAATGAAATCCAACAACGACTTCAAATCTCCATCAAGTTGATGAGATTTTTGGGTTTTTTCAATTTCCATGTCCATGTACAAATATGAAAAAAATTGTACATTCAAAACATTATTTTTTCTTGTTGTTGTCAACAAATTAATCTTCGTAGAATAATAATGATGAATAATAAAAGACAAACACCCAAAACGATCGATATTATTAAATAATGCGTCATAGGATATATATCGTCAGATTTCTTCTATATTTTCATTATTGAATTAGCGGGATATCTGAATCTAATAATGGAATCCAATGATGATGCATGAGGTGTTAAAACAAAAGAAAATAATAGAATCCTGGAGAGCTATGTACGCGGATGATGAATGAAAAGAATCGAACGGATAAAATAACAACAACGGCTAATTGTCCATAAAAATGTTTCTAAAATAATATCTCCCAATTGAACTACAACAACAATATTGTGGTGTGTATATTTTAGTTTTTCTTGTCCTTTTAATATTGGTTTTTTTACCAACCAGAATAATCATCCATAATGTTTAATGATGATGACGACGTTTGGGCGTTGGCTCGTACCATTGGAGTCATTATAAATGTTCAAAAACTATTTATATGGTTTTTATTAGTTTATATTTGACAGGCGTCATACACATTAGACTTGTGTATTGGCTCGTTGTTGTTGTAAAACAAAAAAAACCGAAAATCAAATTTTGAATCCCGAACCGAGAACCAAAAAAAAAAAAAAAACAAAACAAAAATCTATCTACCAGAAAAAAAATTCATAGTAATTGCGCACGCCTATCATCACCATTCATTGAAATATTTGGGCGAATTTCAGTTAAATCAATCATTGTGTGTGAATTAATGAATGAATATTCGTTAAGTAAAAAAACTCAATATTGATGGTAAACGCCTTTCCAAAAATATTAAGGTAGAAAAAAAAATCTGAATGTGAATATTGAAATTTTTATTCAATAATTTATCCCAGTTTTAGCTTCGAATTATTTTTGTTTCCACACTAATCATTTTCAACAAATTTATTTATATGCATCATTATCGTCATCGTTGTCATCTGGATAATGATCAACTGGAACAAAATCTGGCAAGCATATAATATACAATTGAAATACAGAAAATTTTTTCAAGAAAAATTGTTTTGCCTTTACATTGATCATGTATCATCGATCAAGAATCAATAGATTTGGTGTGTGAGAAAAGAAAACATCAAAAAACTCACATTTTAACTTTCATCGTTTTTTCTAATCGAATCGCAAAAATGATAACCATATTTTTTTTTTTGGTTGACGCCTTTCTGAACTGACTATTTGGAATCATTACAATAATTTAATCATTCGATTTTGATTTGGTTGTAAAAATCAAAAACTTGTATTCAGTAAATATGTTGTTTGTTTGCATTTGTATGCGATGACATAATAATAATTTTGTTCAATTTTTTCACTTTTAGCTAATATCCTATTCATTTCATCATCAATATGACTTTATATGGTTCGAAGAACTTGTTGATTTGACCCAAAAGAATAAATTTACAAATTTGTACGTGTTGAACGTTTTTTTTTGTTTCATTATTCGATTCAACAAGTTTATCTACCTACGCGCATCGTATTCAATGAAAAAAAGTAAAAGTTTTTTTGGCCATAATCATGATCGTACTATTGATTTAAAACTATTCAGTGTGAAACCATATATTTGAAAACAACATTAACGTTCTACACAAATAAATTGTTTAAATTTTATTAAATCAATCATCATCACTAATTATAATGAGTACATCATCACCACCGTCATCATCGATTCACAATAATAATAATGATGATGATGATGATGATGATCAACCGAATTCATCATCACCAATAATTGGGATGATGAGTAAATTACAAAAAAATTCACCAACATCCAATAGTAGTATTAAATCGTATCAAAGTGATGTTCAACAACAACAACAACAACAACAGCTGAAAAATAATGGCCTATCACCACGAATTCCAAGAAAACAAATTCCAATGACTAATAATAATGTAAGTTTTATTCGAAAGAAAATCTTTTTATCTCTAAAATAATTGAATCATTGATTCTAAGGAAATGGATATTGACGATCAAAAACAAATTATTTCATCACCATCGATTATTATAACAGCATCACCACAATCCGGAATCCAGAATTCAATGAATGGTTCATCACAACAACAACAACAACAACAACAGCATCAGCATTTGAATCGAAATCCTCAACAATTATCAACCGATGACTTAAATGGTTATCTAGATTTCGATGATGATGATTGTTCACCACGTACACGAATGATACCAAAAGATTCTGGAGCAAATTGGATACAAATGGATGATTATCATTATCAACAAAAGTATAAGGGTAAAAATATTATAAATGATGATCAACAAAAACAACAACAACAACAACAACAACATGGAAAAACGGATAATGATCGAATCGATGTTAGTCTTTATACTACTAAAAAAAATGTTGCCCAAGGAATGTTAGTGATTGCATTATTATCGGCTAATTGTTCACAATTAAAATATCTTCTTTATCATTATGAACGTGATGTTCCTATCGCATCATCATCCGTATCATCGATTCCATCATCCGGAAACAGAGGCGATACTAATACATGGGCTACAATATTTCATACCAATACTAATACAGGATCATTAGATTTTTATTTTACAACAAATCTTGCCTGTATTTGTATATCAATATTTTTACAAATAATCATTGGAATATTGTTGATACTAAATAGTCGTCATAATGTTTACATTCATCATCGTTATCAAAGAGTTGCAGATTCATATTCGAATTGGATATTATTAGCCGTATTCATTGTTACGGTTGTCAATATATTTTTATCCGTATTTATTTCAGCACGTTGATTGAACATTATCAGAAAAAAAATTGTTTTCCAATTTTATTGGATTTTAAATCAAAATATTAATAAGTTGTTATAGTATTAGTAGTAGTAATAATTATCTATCAATAAAATAAATGATCGAATGTTTCCAATGACATTAATGATTCAATCGTATGATAATCATCACGATTATCATTTTTGTTCTTGTTATCAATTTTCAACATATCCCGCTGTCTATGACTAATCAAACGCTGAAGAAATCGATATGGTATCTTCGTATTGGTTGCGAATCGATTCGAATGATCACCAAATGATGATGATAATAAATGAATTTGAATAACATTATTATTGAATTCTATAAATGATGAACCACCAAATAAATTTATGGTACAAGCACCTTCATAATGTTCTACAGGTGATGATGATTCATTTGTGGTCGTCATAGTCGTCGATACGATTGAAACGTGACCACAAAGAACTAATACACCATTCGTATTGAATGTAATGAATCGATTCTGGTGGTCATCATCATAACCAAACCAAATCATTGATATATCATCATTCGATTGTTGATTCATACAATAATTTTGTATAATAACACGATTCTTATGATTTAATAAACGAAATTCAGCTAATTCATCATGTTCAATGCACGGATTAAATGGTAACATACGAATTTTTTTCAATCGTTTCGACAAATCAATAGATGGTGGTGGTGTTTTAATCTGATGATAAGTTCCATAAAAAAATCCAACAATTCGACCATCCGATGTGGATTCAACAAGATAACCGTTTATACTTGAATCCATTTATTTATTTATTCTTTCACCAAAGATTTATCTATAAAATTTCCAAATATGTATGAAATGAATGAATAATAAAATATGTGCAACATTTTTTTTTTGTTTTTATGTAAAAAAAATGAATCAATGATAATTCAAAAAAAAATTCGAAAAATCGAACATTATTATATGTATTATATATTGGTAATGGAAATCAAATGAAAATGAAAAAAAAACTTTATAATAATCATAGTGATAATCAAATAAAATCTACAAATGAAAAAAAAATTGAAATAAGAAATGATCCAAAAATTGTTTCGGTAAACAAGTGCCAATGAATGAAATGAATTTAAAAATCGAAAAAAAATCTCTGAGTTCTCCATTCGTAACTCAATTCGGATTTATAAAATTTTCTTGCTTATTTGATGGATGGATGAATGAGAAAAAAATGGTTGCTGCTTATCCAATCAATCAATTACGTGTAATGAGGCCAATATTATAACAATCACCCGGTCTATATGGTAGTGCAAGACTTCCTTTCGGCTGTAACATTCGTTCGATTTGTTTATGATTTTCCAATGAAAGCGATGTTAATCGATATTCCAATAATAGGTTAGCCACCGTTGTCGATATGATTGTATTGACCATTTTATAGCCTAAACATGAACGGCGGCCATGTGAAAATGGAAAAAAATGATCTGGTTTCAGTACGGATCCATCGTTGGTAATAAAACGTTTTGGATCAAATTTAAATGGATTTGGATATAATTTTTCCGATAAATTCAGGTGATAAATATTGAATAAGATCATCGTTCCTTTAGGTATGAAATAACCTGAAAAAAATAAATTCAATTATTAATGATCCATTAATCAATCAATCGTGGATCAAACCTTGAATAGATGTATCCCAACGGCTTAAATGCGGTACGATCGGTGATAATGTTAGACGTAATGTTTCCATAATGGCTGCCGTAACCAAAGGTAATCGATGTTGATCTTCAATCATTATCATTGGTTGTACGTTTTTCTGTCGTCTAGCTTTTGCTTCTTCATTCAAATTAACAATCGATTCCTCTTTTTCGATTGCAATCGATTTCACTTGATCATATAGTTGTTGTTGTGCTTCCGGATTAATGGCCAAATGACCTAATAAACGAAACAGTAGATTTCCAACGGCCGAATTCCCACCAACTAAATCACCGATTTCATACATCATTTCATTCCATTGCATTGTACGTTCATTTTCCAGATAATGTTCAAGAATAAAATCCAAAAATTTTGCCGATGATTTATATTGTTTCTGTAATAATATACGATCAACAAAACGTTCATCACAATTAATTTCCGAAGTTGATGACGATGATTTGTCAATTTCAGAGGGAACACCGGAAATTTTACCATTCCCATTATCAATAATTTTCTGTTGTTTACGTTTCAAGCAAAGCTGTTCAAAACGTTCCATAACAATTTGTTCGACCTGACAAAATATCCATGTTGAACATTGATATAATGAATGAAAATATCGTCGTATGGGCGTAAAATATTGTAAAAATGGTAGAAAATCGCTTATATACATTTCATTTATATCGGAAAATATATAATCAAATTTTTCGGCTATTTCTACAAACGATTTCAATGAATCATCGATTTTAGATCCACAATTCATACCCTCACGCTCTGAATCGACAATATCTTTATCAAGTAAGAAATGAAAAAATATTTGACATGATAACTGAATAATTGATTGTTTTTGTAGAATTTTCATTCCATTCCCAGGTGATGAATGAATCGTCATTACGTCGTATTTGTTGTAATAATCGTTGATTAGCTATACGTATACAACCGGATAAACGTTGAAATGTTTGTGTACCAAATCTTGGTATAACCGCTGCATGTGCAATCGATCGTCGTTGTTTATGTACATCGGTCCAATCACAAAGTGCTAATGCATTTTGTCGATCCATATCAAAATATAGCGCATGACGATTAAAATGTGGACGATTAGCGAAATGTTCACCTTTTGTGATTAAAACTTCACGCATTGTTTCGACTGATGATATCAGTACGGTGGGAAATCGACCCAATTGTAGCCGACAAATCGGACCAAATTGTTGGCGGAAATTATCGAAACCAACCCATGGATTATTTGAATATTTTGCCAATTGAAAAAGATTACCAATAATTGGTAATGTAAATGGACCAGGTGCATCTACGAATATACATGCGTGTGTAAGGAAGAAAGAAAAGAAATTATTTAAATTATCGAAAAAAATCAAAGTCGTAATTCATTGGATGACAAGTGAATTACAAAAAAAAAAAAAAATTCACCCATCATCATAATCATTTTCAAAGCCAAGGCCAAGGACAAAATGATAATAAATTGTAAACAAATGAAATAATTTTTTCTAGCCTGAGAAATGTCATCAACAACCAATACCATGTCATTATTAGTTTGAAAATTAGTTTTGTGTATATTTAATGCCTTAAAGGCCTTAGAAATTTCGATCAATCGACGGGTGTTCCATCATCATCTTTGTTATCATCATATAGAATCAACAAGTGGAAAAAAATGCAAAGCGATCATCACACACATATGACCTTGGCCTGGATCGAATGTTTTATCGTTTTGTTTTTCATCATTTTACATTCGAATTTATCTAGATAAAATGTTTGTCGTGTGTTTGTATTTTTTTTATTAACATATAAACAAACAAGTGAAAGTTTGTATATGTAAATGTGTGATGGTCGTCTTTGGCTTTTAAAAATTTTAAATTTTTTTTTTTTGCAACTTTTTCTTCCAAATCTAAAAACAATAATGATAAACAAAATCTAGGTGATAAATTATATAAATATTTAAATCTCAATCTCAATCACTATCGTCATTGATTATCGGTCCATATGATATTGACCTTCATCATGTGATAATGATGATGTTAAAGTTCGAAACCTGTTGTGTTGAAAATGATCGGAATTTTGTTTGAAAATTTTGAAAAATGTTTTTGTGACAAAGTTAACAATTTAACAAAACACACATATAAAACTTACATGGCAGATGATAAACATTTTCCAATGATGATAGTCTATCAACTTTCAATAATCCAATCGATTGTTCTAGTTTATTTGGTCGGAAAAATTTCCGGTATAGTTTTTGGAAAAATTTTTCAATAATTTTTTTCATCGATAATTCCATCTTCAACGACGAATCTTTTATATCATTATTATTATTATTATTATTCTTTGATGATTTCCATTGCCGTTGTCGTAATTGTTGTTTATGTTGATTTTCATTTGTTAAGGATGATTTCGATTGAACAAATATTGAATCATTGTTTCCGGATATTCCTCGTTGACATAGACATTTCAAATGATTACGAATCCATGATGAAATGATTATTGCCATAAATACCGTTATTAATATGGTTATAATGATAATTATGGCCATCAATTTTGTTGTTGTTATTGATGATGAAAACATTTCCAACGGAATAAATGGTAACATTTTGTTTGTTTTGCTTTTTGCTCGAAAAATTTCTCAAAAAAAAAAAAAAAATAAAAATAAATGATTCTTTAATTCAAATCAATGATTATGATGAATGAATGAATGAATGAACAAACAAACAAACAAACAAACAGACAAACAAATAATAATAAACGATTAAACAACACAGCACAATCTTTATATATACGGTGATGATGTGATAAAAACACACACAGCAGGGTTGATTTTGTCTTTTTTTGTCTTGTCTCCTATTTTCTCTACATGTTCACATGATGATGACCATCATCATCATCATCATAATCATCCTGGATGTAGCGCCACCAGAAACAACCAGCTAACTAACTAACTAACTAACTAACCACAATATATAATCTGACCAAAAAAAAACCTTTTCAATAATAATGATGATGATGATGATGATGATCAAGAATGATGAAGTTCTTTAATTTCATTTCACTTTACTTGTTTGTTGAACATTTTTCAATTTCATTTTTCCAAAAAAAAAAAAAAAAAAATTAAAGTAAAGTAACTAAAAAAAACTTTTTTTTACGGTCAATCTTATCTTTTCAACAATCTATTTGGTTATTGAATACGATTTATATCTATCTAATCTACCTATTTTTCTGCCTACCTCCCCATACATATTTGCTAGATTGAGCCTATCAACCACATTTGACGACGAACCACATTTTTTTGGAAAAAAAATTCTACTCAAAAAAAATTAAAAAAACCCGTTTTCGACCTTCGAAAGCACCAAGCAAAACGAAAATTTTTCTCAAGGAATTTTTTTCTCTCTCCCCCTTTCTCGCTCTCTCGTTCTTTCTTTCTAGTTCACCAATCTCCAATCTCAAGATGATGAGCAATTGATTCGAATGATAATTTATTATCCCGAAAAAAAACCCTAGCCACATAGCCACATAATAATAGTATACATAACAGGTGTAACAGGTATAACTTTCTGACAATCAACAACAACGACAATCATCATCATTGATCAAACGTCTTGACCAATCAACCAACCAACAAGGCCACATAATCACCTTCACCTTCAACACCATTTTTTTTTTTTTTTTTGTAAAAAAAGAGAGAGTTTAACCACCACCATCAACCTTCATCAACTGGATGATTCCGATTCATGATGATGTGTTTTTTTTGGGGGGGAATAAGGAATGAGGATTTTTTTTCAGTTTATTCGATTTGATTCCAGAATAAACTGGTCAAAGAAAAAAAAATCAAACTGTGATAATGATTTTTATATAACTTAAAATTTGATTATTTTTGCTTTTATTCTCGTTTTCATTTTATTACATTAGTAGTAATTATAAAAAGAAATTTTGTGTGTATGTGATGTCTGTTGTGTAATATTGTAATAGAATTTTTTTTGCTGTTGTTGTTGTTATCGTTGGTTTACAATTTTTTTTGATACCGGCCTAGTTTTGTATTTGTGTGTATCGGGGTAAGAGATTTGATAATTGGGAAATTTTCTTTTTTTTTCATATTTTGTTTTGACATGAAATTTGGTTTTATTAGCCTGAATTAATTGATAATAAATTAGTGTGTGTGTGTGTGCATGTGTTTTTATGTTTGAATGAGTATCATCAATGTTTGAATTCTTAAATGGCAATGTATTAGTTGTGGATAGTGATGATGACGATGAACAATGGATCCAAAAAAAAACGCTTATAAAAATTGATGGCGAAAATTTCCATATGTTTTTCCATCCTTTACACACACTTTTTTCAACTAGTCAAATAAAACATATGTAATGGTGTATGTATTAGATCGAATCTAGTTCCTTTTAAATTTGCTCCACGTAGATTTACTTCATTCAAATCGGATCCGGATAGATCACAGTTTTCTGTAAAAGGAAAAAAAATTGAATAGAATTATTATGAATTATTTCTTCATTGTCGAAAATAATTTACCAAGATTAGCACCGGCTAAACATGAATGATCAAGATTACAATTCTGTGCATTAGCATTTTTCAATGATGCAATCCTTAGATTTACACGATGCATTTTTGATCCTTCAAGATTAACATTCTGAATACAAATGAAAAGGAAAAAACAATTAACAAATTATCATCAAATGAATCATTCATTCATTGACTTACATTAAGATTTGCACCTTCCAAATTAGTCAATTCAGTTAATGTTGGTGAATCCATATTTGAACCACGTAATATTGAACCTTCAAGATTACAGCATACCATATGACAATTGATTAATGATGCACCTTCCAAATTACATTTAGACATATCGGCACGTTCCAAACAACAATTACTTAATGTAGCACCCTGTAGATTAGCACCACGTAATATTGCATATTTAAAATTTATATTACTTAAATCTAGCCGTGAAAGATCGGCACCAGATAAATTGACACCTTGAAATCGAAGACGTGTTGCCGTTGATGTTTGTATGATTGCTTTAACAACATCTTTACGTGTTAATGGTGCCAAACCAATGGAACGTTCAATTGTATTTTGTAATAATGATTCCTGTAATACGGTTGCCTCTAATTCCGGTATTAGTGAATAGAAACCATAGAATTTTGCCTCTTCCAATACACCCATTGGATTTAAATGTTTATCAATGATTAGATTACCATGTCGTAGATAGCCTAATAATGGTTCAAAATATTCAGGACTACGATCAATCATATAGGCACCTTGTTCATCGATTAATGATGGTACAATACAGGTATTATTATTATCGATTAATAATCTTGTCATTGTCATTGTTGTTGTGGAATTGCTGTTGTTACACGGTAAATCATCATCACCATTATTTTCATCAATTTTTGGCATTAGATTATGATCACAGTTTTTATCATCATTATTATTATCCATCGATTGTTTTTCATTCAAACAATCGTTTACATTAATTTCATTTCGTTGGTTATTATTGTTGCTGATTAAATCAAATGTTGATGATGATAATGTATCGAACATTTTTGCCAACATTGATTCTGGTTCTTTTGCAATGATTGTTGAACGTGTTGTTGTAAATATTCGACCACCAATATTTAATTTAATCCATTCATCATTTAATTTTGTTTTCATAATCATTTTTGTACATGAATTATTTGTTCCATTACCACAACTGCTACAACTACTATTACGGAATGATGATTGCAATTGTAATTGTTTATAATAATTATCAGATTGTTTTTGTTGTTGTTTATTATCAATTATTTTGTTGTTGTTGTTGTTGTTGTTGTCGCCGTTACTATTATTTTCATCATGAATCATACATAAACATTTGGCAGTCATAATATCACCGGTATCATTATTAACAAAACAAGCAAATAATATTTCATCATCACGTATTAGATTTATATCATCAATTTCACCATTTGTACAAGTAAATAAACGTAATTGTTGTTGTTGTTGTTGTTGTTGTTTATCATTTGATGATTCGACAAACTTTATTGTGTCATTTTTTAAATTTTTTCGAAATTTTTTATTAATATCCGCTATTAATGTATCGATATCGTTGGGCATGGCAAAAACCTATTTAATGAATAAAAAAAAGAGATTATTAATTTTTTTTTTGTTTTTTCTTAAACATACACAACATCATAATATAATAATATACCTTGCCATATGGATGTGAATGACATTTTTGTAATTGATCAATATTATTGTGTGGTCTTGTATCTATATAAATAGTAACACGTTTATGTTGTGTTCCATTGTTGAATGCCATTATTTTTCGTATGTCGTATTGTTTGTGTGATTCAAATTTATTTTTTTTTTGTTGTTTTTTGTTGTGGAAATTCAAATCATCAAATCTTTTTAATAATAATAATTTCTATATATCTATATATCAATTAATCACAGTGGAAATGATGAAGAAAAAAAAATAAAGCATGGTCAAATCATTCATTATTGATTATTGATTGATGGTGATTGCTATCAAGTAAAAGCGAAAGTGGAAAAAAAACAAGAAAAAAAACGATGATGATGATGATGATGATAAAAGATGAAACTTAATGTTTTTTTCATACAAAATTCATTTTCTCTCTCTCTCTCTCTTTCTATTTCGGAAACGACTATGATAATATGGAATATATTGATCGTGAAAATTAATCTAATCGAACATGTGTGTGATATCGATTTTTTTTATTCAAATGAAGAAAAAATGAATTGACAAATAAAAAATAAATAAATAAACAAATTCTATCCTGATGATTATGCTTCTACGACGATTATCAAAATAATATTCGAATGTTAATTATTACTAAACAACAACTGCTTGAAATATTAGATTTTGTTTTTGCTTGCTCATTTTATATATTATTATTCTAAATTGTATACTTTATCTAACACACACACACACACACAGGAAAAATCAAATCATATGAATCACATTTCCATGGATAGATGGATGGATTTGGATTGGAAAACTTACACTATTTTTTTTTGTTTTGTTTTGTTTTGAATGATGAATTATTTAGGCTGAATAACACAATGATTTTTTACATACATACATGCATACATACACACACAGAAAGAGAAGATAAAGATGAAACAAATGAAATGAAATGAAAATTGAGAATCGTCAAAAAAAAAATTCTGAAATATCAATACATACCTAAATGAATAAATGAATGAATGGATCGAAAATGAAAATGAAAATGAATTTTGAAAATAGAAAATGAAATGCAAGCGACGACCAACCAAAAGCAACAAAAAAAAGAAAAAACAACTTTCGTCTTCAATTTCGGTTGTTGCTGTTGTTGTAGGTGGTGGTGTTGGTGGTGGTAGTAGAGATATTTTCAAAATTGAAACCGAAAATAAATCGACATGAGAACAAGTGTGTACAATTTTAGAATGGATGATGATAATTTTTTGATGAAAGAGAAATTTCCATCAAATTTTCCATCATCATTATATTATTATTTGTTTTGAAAAACCAGAAAAGAGAGAGTGTTTAGGTTCGTTGTTCTTTCGGTTGATCAAACTTTCTCAGGTCGTTTGTTTCAGGATTTTGATACCATCATCATCATCATTCAACAATACAAGCTGGTTTCTCTTTTTTCGATTGTTTTGATTTCTGGTTTTGGAACGTCATTTTTTTCTTGAACAAAAAAAAAATAAATATTCTATTCGGGCACTGTTCTGATGATCTGGTTTCGTTTTTCTTGGTTTCTCTCTCTCTCTCTATCTCTCTCTCTCTCTTCTTCTTCTGGACAAGCTGGTTTTCGTTTTGTCGTCTTCTTGTTGTTATACACACATTACATTTATTCAGTCTGCCCGTTTTTCGATGTTTTGTCGATGAAAATTTGACCTAGATTTTGATCGTGGTTGTTGCTGTTGCGGTTGTTGTTGGCGTCGGCTGCTATTCGATTTAGTTCAAAAAAAAAAAAAAATTTCGTGTTTCAATATTTTTAGTAGATATTTTGGTTCAACATGACACGGGCATACATACCCAGAAATAAGTGAGAGAGAGAGAGAGAGATGAAGAGATATAACTGCATTTCATATCGTTCTCTCTGTCCCTCTATCTCTATTTTTCCCGTTAGTCGGTCAACACGACGGCTTATTGTTGTTGATGATGATGGCTTACACATCCACATTACAAATACACACACACACACACATAGAAAGACGCCATGCATACATTTTACACACACACACACATAGAAAGACGCCATGCATACATTTTACACACACACACACACATTCGACCTATAGACGCCAACCAGCTGGATTTTTTTTTCTTTCATTCTTGGTTTGGTTGCTGTCTATATATATAATATATAATAATAATGTGTATGTGTATTTTTTTGTATGTTTAAAAAGCTAAAATTATAACGGTATATATTTACAATGATATCTTTCTTTTTTTTTTTTTTTTTTTTTGTTTTCCATTGCTACTGCTGCTGCTGCTTCTGCCGTTTAGTTGGTTAGGTAAAAAAAAAATGCTTCTACCTTATGTGTATGTGGAATGTCATTTCTATTAAATGCAATCTACATTTTATATATGTAGATGGCGACGATAATTTTTTTTACTGGTTAAAAGATCGATAATAATTGTAGCAACAATAATTTCAAAAAAAAATGACCATGATCATAATCCAGGTTTTTTTTCTGTTTACAATAAATGAATTCAATTCAAAAAAAAGCGCAAGCGTATTTGAAAACACCGGAATAAAATATTTTACATACATTGTATAACTTATATATTCTTTATATATTCAAGGGACCCTAGTAACAAGAAAAAAAATATGGGCCAAATGTGTAGTTACCAGAGTCCTAGAATGCGCTTTCACACACACACACACTCACACACAATATATGGCTGTAAATAATTAAAGAATTGTGGATTGTGGATTTTTTGTTTTGTTTTTTTTGACACTTTAATCACTGTTATTATTATTATTATTATTATTATTGCAGACACACACACACACAATGATGACAGCCATAATTGCCATTAATATTATTAATATAATAATGACGATGATGATGATGATGATTACAATGATTTTATTTTTTTTTATTTTTATTATTGTTTTTATGATGACGATGATTATAATGATGACAAGTTCCTTATAGCAATAATAATAATCATCATCATATATAATCGAAACGAACAAACAAGATTGGCACATTCATTTCATTCATTCATTCATGTGTTGACAAAAAAAACAAAACAAAAATTTCCTGAGCAATATCGGAAATAAAAAAAAAATAAAATAATAATTTTCCCATTTAAATTGCATGTATATGTATATGCTTGCATACAATTGCATAAACGGAAACGGGGAATATTTGCAAAAAAAATAAAAATTTCAAAAAAAAACAACAAGAAGAAAACAATTTACACATGACTACATGATATTTGGATATTTTTCCGCTTTTTTTTTCTCTTGTTAAATAACGAATGATGATTTTGATGAGCATGTTTTCAATTCCTGAATGAATGAATGAATGATTCAATGATGATCAATTTTAAAAGAAAAATGATAATATAACACGACAATAACCCTTTAAGTTTTTAAATTTGTTTAAAGGAAAGAGAAATTTTTACCGTTTCATTTGTGTGTGTGTGTGTGTGTGTGTGTGTGTGTGTGTGAGCGTGTATTGTTAACGATATTTTTACCCGTAATACATTTATGATTTTTATTCATTTTTTTTTACCGGCTAAAAATAAATTTCGGGACATTTCTTTTTATCATGTCATGAAAATGATAATCTATCTAGTGTGAGCAAGAAAAGAGAGAGACAGAGAGAGAAACAAGCAAGCAAAATCACAAATAAATGTTGTGGTTCGCTTTCTTTCCATTACATTCGCACAATTAAATGAATGAATCCAAAAAAAAATCATCGACATTCAACATGATATGTTGTTTTTGATTTTTTTTTCTCTCAATGTTTGAATGTTGATCATGAAGAGACATCAAGATGATTTGTTGGGGCTAAATTTAGCTGTTCAAAGCACAAATGTACAAATGCATTTTCGTTTATAAAAAAAAATACCACAAATTTTTCAGATCAAACATTTTTTATTTTTGATATCCACGCCTATGCCGATACCAAAATGATGATCAATACTGGCTTGTATAGCAATGAGGGTGATGATGGTTTGAACGGGTTAATCATTACGATGCTTGTTCAATGTTCGGTGATGTTTTTTTTATGATGGCCTAAATTATTATCAATTTTTTAGCAATAATAAATGACCGTATAAATATACCAGAACGTTTTTGTTGTTGTTTGATATTGCAAACAAAACAGTTTCAACAACAATAACGTGTCAAAATGATAATCTCAACATTTACATCATCATGATAATGATTGATAGAAACAATAGAATAGCATATATACACACGATCTATAGATGGTAAATTATAATGTTGTGTGTGTGTGTGTGTTTGTGTAATCTTATCCGGATCATTTAATAATGATTTTTTACCCTGGATAATGATGATGATGATGATGATGATTACGGATCTAATTCATTACTTAATAAATTTTCGAGAAGAACAAAAAAAAAGAAAAATCTTTCTAGAAAATCTTATGTATTATCCATCATCGACAGGCAATAATTTCGACAACGCGAATAAACACGATTTTTTTTTCGTTCATCATTTATCTCGATAAATGTCTACGTTTTTTTTCTTATCATCCTTATTCATCATCAACAAAATTAATTAATAATTCAATTCAATTTTATTTAATAATTATCTAATTTTCATGAAATCTTTTACCAATGATGATCATTTAGTAATGACGAAAAAGATTTTCGATTCAAATCACAATCATTCATTAATTTTGGTTTAATTTTGTTTTTTTTTTTGATGATAAAAAAAATTTATGAATGATGATTATCAAAAAGATTACATTATTTATAGAGATAATCGATTGATGTTTATCATCATGGATAATCGTGTGACACGATTCAATTGTGAAACACATGTTGAATTCTACGACGAATGTCGATTTTTAGATCATAAATGAAACCATAGATAAAACCATTGGACATATACACATTATCATTATCATTATGGTGATGATGATGAATACATATATGTGTGCTATATGTCCGGATTCCAGTCATCAATATCAATATATATTACACATGAACATTCAACAGGTAGTATTATATATATATATATAGTGTATTTATGATTGTAATTTCATTGTGTGCGAATCATGTGAATTATATAATGATATCTATTTGATTATGTTTGTATGTGTTATGATCATGGTAATATTGATCATCTTTTACATTGTCTCATTCCATCATTCAATATTTGAAATCAAAACATTAAAAATGATTTATTATAATTCACAATGATAATAATAATAACAATACAAAAAGACACTATGCCAAGAAGAAGGCACTTGTGTGTGTGTGTCATCAATAATTCACAAAGATCATGATGATGATGATGATGATGATATATTTCGTTTGGAAATGTGGAAAAATAAAATAAAATCCAAGCCTTTTGTTCATGAGATATTTTTTTTTTTTCGTTTGTTGTTCGCTTGGTTGGCTGATTCTCCAATATCTTGTCTACCACGATTGGGACACAAACAAAAAAACAAACAAACAAACGGCAATATTATGTACGATTACACACATTATATATACACAATCCCCCGATAGGATGAATGATCAGATTTTTGTTTCCCTGCTGTTTTCTGGAACAAATGATAATGATGGTGATGAGAAAAATGGCAAAAAAAAATATTTTTTTTTTTGATCCATTAATGCCAAATGGATCAAAATGTGAGAATTATGAATTGTTCCAAAAAAAATGTTGATGTTTTTTTTGTGTTTGTGTTTGAATAATAGCAAACAAACAAAAAAAAAATTGCCATACATCTACAGTGTGTTCAATTTACAGAAATGCTCCAAAATAACGAAAACGAAAACGAAAAAAATTTTGAAATCCACACACACACACACACACACACACACACACTATTTGTATTTGTAAATTTGCATCTTTTTTTTCATTTGTATTAGATCAAAATGAATCGATGACCGACTTTTCTTTTATGGTGATGATGATGATGATGATGATGACAATGATCATTATCATTTTTGAAAACATTTCATTCATTTTGATCATTCATTTAACTTAAATGATTGATTTGTGTGATTATTGATTCATCACGATTGATAATGTGCGTGTATTCGTGAATATTTGCGTAATTTGTATCGTTAATCAAATGACAAACAATCTCGAATATCATTGAATTATCATCATCGTGAGCATGATCAAGGAATTATTCGATCAAGAAAAAAAAATTCAATATGGTCAAATCACACATACAAACAAACATTGTCGACATTGACACCACACAATATCATATTATACACAATGTATTTGATTCAAACGAATCAACACATTTTTTGTTTACCATAAAGCATTATGTCATTCTCTTTCTCTCTCTCTCTTTCTTTTGGTTTTTCTTCAAATTCATATTGTCACATTATCATCATCATCATCTAAAGACCCGAAAAAAATGATGATGGTCACATTCCAATGATAATAATTTTTTTTTTAGCAATTCATTGACAATCTTTTGTCTGTGTGTGTGTGCGTGTACATTTTGTACATATTATCAGATCACCATCATCTGAGCAATGATGAATCTTCAAATTTTTTTTTTGCAAATTTTTTTTTATTTCATTTCATTCCATTTTCCAAAACTTATTTACATTTATTATTATGTTGACAATAATCATCGTAATGTCATCTTTTTTTTGTTCATTTCATTTTTTCATTTAAACGTTTCAGGTCAACATCAAATATATATTCATTTAAATATTCACATCGTATTCATACAAACATACGAAATAGAAAGAAAGAAAGCAAAGCAAAGCAAAGCAAAAAAAAAATTCATCAATTCAAAGTTCAAGTAAATCAAGGTGATCATCATCAACGAGACAAAAGGAAGAGAAAAACTTTATATCATTATTATTGTGTGTGTGTGTGTGTATAATTTACAAAAATCGGGGTATCATTTTTTTTTGAAAAAAATTTTTAATTATTTTTTGTAACTTGAAAACAGGTGACAATTTTTTTTTTTGTTCTTTCTTTCTATTAAATGACATCCATAATGATATTCGAGTTGACATTTTTTTTTTATTTTCTTTTCAGAGAGTTCAAGGAATCAAAATTATTGTTCGTCATTGTCGGCCAATTTAGAATGTCCGAAATTTGAAATGAAATGAAAAAAAAAATTTCATCCATTGGTGTGAAATTGTAATCATCATTTTCTTTTTATCCATTTCAATCATCATCATCATCATCATCATCATTATCATCAGTATTGGAACTGTGTGTGTGTGTGTGTGTGTGATTTTTTCCTGAATTATACAAGATCGATATCACACAATCATCATCATCATCATCATCATTGGGGAGAAAAAAATGGTCAAAATGATTATTGTCCATCATCATCATGTGAATGAAATCAATTGAAAAAAATCGATCAATCGAAAATGATGGAATTTACAACAAAGAAAAATCCAAATCTTACACGCAATGCAATGTAAACACAAACAATTGCAATTGTTGCATTGATGATGATGATCATATAAGCATTTATAAATTGCTGTCGTCGTCGTGTCGTCTTGTTTCTCTTTACCAAGATCATCATCATCATCATCATGGTTATGATCATCATCTTCTTCAATTGATCATCTTGATTTCTGTTCTCTCATTTTCTATGAATTTTTTTTTTTTCGTCAAAAATATTTTCTCTGTGAAATTCTCTCATCATCATCATCATCATCATCATTGAATTATTAAGTCACAAGTATTATCATTTGCCACCGTTTTTCTGTCTGTTTGTGTGTGTGTGTCTCTTTTTTTTCTTCTTGTTTTCGGATATGGATTTCGTTGATTTGATTTTTCGATTATTCTATTTTTTTCCATCGAAAAGCCGACAACGATGTATGGATCATGAATGATGATGAAAAAAAAAATAAATTTTTTTTTTAATTTAACACAGACAACACAAAAGAGACTTACTTGCTTCTGTATTTTTCTGCTTCAATAATATTTTTAAAGATATATTGTGAGAATGGTTGATGGTGGTTGAATATCATCATTTTCATTCATGTTTTGACGACATAGTTCAATATCATCACTCATCATTATTTCCATTCATTCTATTAGACGGCCAACGACAATTCGTACATCCATCATCATCAACAATCATCGATTGTCTACAATCGATAGTCGTCAATGTTGCATGTGTTTGTTTTTAAAATTAGAAATTCGAATTTTTTCGTTTTTTCTCTTATTTACCACCCTCTTCATATTCAAAACGATAACGGTCTTTTTTTTGTTTGATGAAAAATATTTCCAGTTTTTATAAATGTGAAAAATTATTTATTTTTTTTTCTCTTCGTCATTGAACCAGTTTTATTTAAACAAAAAATTTTATTCTCCTATTAAAAGTCATCAGCTACCATGGCTATCATTGAATATCATTGGTGTAAGAAGAAAAAGATGGACAGCAGCAGCAGCAACAACAACAACAACAACCGATCAATATTAATGTTGAACAACACTAAAAAGAAAATGAAAAACCGGACCTGTATGATGGTAATTCATTCACGAATATTATATAATCATAATCATTCCTTTTTAATGTTACCATCATCATCATCATCATCGATTTTTACCATCCTAATAATTTTTTTATCGATAATGATTACATCATCGATTTTTGATAATATAAAAATGGTCGATACATCACCTATTGCCGAATCAATGTCAATGTTTCGTTATAAAACAAACTTTTATGAAATGTTACGTATGCGTGCTAAACTAGTACGTCATTCAACTCGTAATGTACATACGGCATTATCATTTCTGAATTCTAATTCGAATAAAAATACATCATCATCATTATCAATGACCAATAATGATAATAACACTAATAATAATAATGATGATCCAATTGGAACAGGCCTAACAACAACAATACCTAATAATGACAATTACGATAATAATAATGATGAGGATCCTGTTGTTGTTGTATCATCCGTATCATCATCATCAATGTCACCATCGTTGACCTCAACAACATTAACAAATAATAATCAATCTGATGATAACGATGATGATATTGTTGTCATAATTAATCACAATCAAAATGATGTAAAAGATCGTGAAATAATTTCACCAACAACAACAACATGGCGACCAAATCTTTCTTATACATTAATAAATAATGATAAACGTGATGATCAAAATGGCCAACAACAACAAAAGCAAAATCCATCCAATGTTGATATTAATAATTCTCATTTAAATCATGTATCGACAATGGCTACAAATGATGATGGTGATGATGATGAACATAATAATTATAATGATAATATCATGGCCATTATTGGTGATGTGGGAGTTAATCATGGAAATAATAACCTGAATAATAATTATGAAGATTATTATGTTGATGTTAATCCTTCATCATCATCAGTGACGACAACGACAAAATTAGTGAAAACGGAATCATCACCTTCATTTACAACAACAACGGAATCAATGCCATATGGATCTAACAACAACAATATAAACAACGATAATCATATACAATTTGTTCCTGCAAGTGAATCATATTCATCATTGACAATACCTACACATTTATTATATCCATCATTATCAACATTTATTATTAATAACAATAATAACAATAGTCATAATAAGCTGGATAAAAACAATACTGTTGGCAATCAACAACAGCACGTGTCATCACCATCATCATCAACAACATCATCATGGTGGAAACCTTCACGTAATAATCATATTTGTGGTATACAATCTTCATATCATGTAGTTTCATCGTCATCATCATTGGTGTCAATGAATTCGAATATTTCTCTATCAACACCAACAACAACAACAACGTCGACAACCGCTATTCCGCAATTGACTACAATGACAACATCCAAATCGAGCACCGTCATATCATCTCCACATTCGTCATTGATTCAACAACAACAACTTCGAACAAGTCGAATCGTTGGTGGTGATGCCGTCATACAAGGCGAATTTCCATGGATGGTAAATATGAATGAAAAAAAATTCAAAATTTCCGCTAAAAAATCTATCTCAATTAACCTATTTTAATCGAAATGAAAAAAATTCACAATGCTCTTACGCCATCTATCGAGAGCGATAGTAAAATTTTTATAAAATTACTAATTCTTTTTTTATTACCTTTCAACAGGTGTCGCTATTGCTTCGTGGAAGACATTATTGTGGCGCCGTTATAATCGATCAGGATTGGCTATTGACCGCTGCACATTGTGTTTATGGTCATGATCCCCATCAATTTACCGCATTGATTGGTAGTATATTCAGTGTTTCGGCATCATCATCATCACGGAAATCATCCACAACAACAACTACAGCTTCGACATTATCACAACAAAAGTCATCAACTCATCGAACACCGTCATCAACTTCTTTACCATCGTCATTATCTTCAACGATAAAACCATTATCAACAACGAATAAAAATTTCTGGAATCTATTCCCACCATTACCGCCACCACATCAGACCATATCGAATGTATTGAAAGAAAACCGAACAAAAGAATATTTCAATGTTGTTGATGATGATGAAGATGATGACGATGTTCATCATCATCATCATAGGCCAATTAATACGGATGATCTAATCATTGTTGTTGAAGATACAAATGAAGATGAAAATAATGATAATTCAGATAATCTTAATACATATCATCATCATATTTCATCGATGGATATGAATAGTAGCCATAAAGAATCATCGAATTCAAATTCATCATCATCGGATGGATTGGAAAAACATGGATCATCTATGCATAAAAAACATTCGAATCAAAATCTTCGATTAGTCAAAATTGAACAATTGATTGTACATGAAAATTTTACTCGTACCGAATTTTTTCGTAATGATATTGCATTAATCAAGTATGTATAACCACTCAAAATTATATGATTTATTCGACAATTAATTCATTATCGATTGACAATCGAAATTTCAACAAAATGAAATGAGTCTCTTGTCATATTGCAATCAGTAGTACCAAAAACACCTGTATTGATTGATGAAAATTATTTTTTCATTTCGCTTCTGTGTGCGCTTATACCACTCGAATACATCTGAAACTGGAAATGATATACAATGCCAGTGACGAAGGAACAGAAAAAATGATTTCTCTGGATCATTAATCATTTATTTGTTTGTTTGTTTTAGTGTTGTTCACCGAAATTTACATCATTTTTTCGTTATCCATACAAAAACTCCACAACCACTCAAACATTTTTTGTACATCATCAAAGTCAGAATACAGCTAATTAATTATCACTATAGTTGTTTATAATAATCAATTCAGTAAGATGAATAATCCAAATGAAGGTAGGGAAGAAACATCATCAGATTAAATTACTTATTCAGAGGTCATTCAGGTCGATTTTTGTGTTTTTTCTTTCTTTCGTTGTTGATTATTGTTGGCCACACCAATCAATACACTTCATCTTTTGCCGTTTTTTCAATTATCTTCTTGGGTTCCTATCCCATTTTTTTTTCTTCTTTTCTCTTCATCGGAGAGAGAGGTGTTAATTAATTGCCAATGATGATGATGGTGGTGGAGGCCTGGATTTTTTGTTTTTGCATTTTATCTTGAATATCATTTGAAAAAAATCGAATAAGATTGAACAATTAATATATCCTTGAACACACCTTCTCTTCAAACCTACCAACGCGTTTTTTTTCGCAAAAAAATTTGATTTGAAAAACGAGGCTCACTTATTTTGACATTATCTTTGGTTTTTTTTTCAATTCAATTTAATTTAATTCAATTTTTATTTTGAATTCATTCAATAATAATGAGATAGCATCATTGTCTATTTAAAATGATGATGATGATTAGTAAATTTCTCTCTTTCTAGACAATTTAAACGACAATTTGATTTATTAATTTCAATTTAAATTGTCGAAAATTATCGAAGCTTTTTTTTGACAGGTGACATATTCATTCATTTGTCTGAGTACATTTCATTTTCAAGACTGTATAAAATTATCATTAATTTTATTCATTTGTTTATTCATTCTCCATAATCACACTATCACCATTATATATAGGCTTAGTGAGAAGTTAATTTATAATGAAAATATATCACCAGTTTGTCTACCAACAATATCGATGGCTACATCTATATACAATCAAAATCATCTAATCACAACATCATCATCAATGATGAATGGACAGCCAAATTATCATCATCATGATTTAGATGACTTGATGAATGAAATGAATATTCCATCATCATCATCATCAACAACAACATCGATTAATAATGTTGATGATGATGATGATGTTGATCAGAATTTAAAATTAAGTCATCGACGTGGTTATCGTGCTGCAGCGGTTTCACCAAGTTTGATACCATCATCATCATCATTGGATCATCATCATCATCATTCAACCGGAATCGTTGTCGGTTGGGGTTCAGTTGAACGTCATGGTGATTTATCCGGTACCGGTTCAAGTGCAACAATGGATCAATCAACACAATCACATCATCATACATTGGCCGATGATTTTGTTGAACAATGGAATCGTATGCGTAATAATAATACTGGTCATACAAACAACAACAATAACATGTATATCGATAATGATAATGATGGCCGTTGGACAATAATGAATCCTGTATTAGATTCAGATGATCTATTACAGTTACGAAAAGTTGAACTGCCATTTATTGATCGTTTTACATGTGAACGTTGGTATGCAAGCCGTTCACGGCCAATACAATTGATTGAACGACAATTCTGTGCCGGCCTTTATGAAGGTGGTAAAGATGCTTGCCGTGTAAGTGTTTTCTATTGAAAGTGTAAGATTTTCAATAACTAATAATTTTATATTCACTATTAAAGGGCGATTCTGGTGGTCCAATGTTGGAACGTTTACTTACATACGATTCTATTAATCATCGTATGATGGAACAGTATCGTATTGTTGGTATTGTATCGGCTGGAATTGGTAAGACTAAGAATTGATTTCTTTCATTCACTTTACTCAAATTTTCAAAAATATTTACACAGGTTGTGCTCTACCAAAATTACCAGGAATCTATACACGTGTTGAATCATATTTAGATTGGATCGAATTGAATATTAATCATTATGAAGAGGAAAAAGTTCGACAACAACAATATAATAATGATAATAATAGTGATTCAAATAACCTTTCCTCATCTTCTTTCATATCACCATCGATAATCAAATCAAATTCTTATCATCCACATTATCCACAAACACATAATAATCATATTTATAATTATGAAACAAAATTAGATAATTATCATTATCATCATCCATCATTGAATGATCATGATATGGATTATGATCAATCTATATTATATCCGGATAATGTATCCGAAATAGAACCAAATCCGGATGAAGATCCAGATCTAGGTTGGAGTAGATAGAGCATAAAAAGTCATAAAGTTCATAATTTTTTTGATGAGAATTTCATTTTTTTTATAATTATTATTTTGCAATGAATTTCTCATATAGAATCGACATGCATACAAACACACCGAAAGCATCTATTGATCATTGACAGAATCTAGTCATATAAAACACACAAATATTTTATGTCGATTACATTTTTCTGTTCAAAAACCATACCAATAATTATGTATGATTATTCAAATTTTCTTTAAAGTTAATAAATTAATTTCAATAAAAATGAATCGAATATAAGATTATTGAACAGGCTGACAGTCATTATTATTATTATTATCATCACGAAATCATTCATCATCTCAATCATCATCCTTATATTATGATTATGGTGTCAACAACAAGTTTATAATTGATCATCATTCATTCATTGATGTATTTCAAAAAGAAATTTGTTTTAGATGATCAAGACAAATAATAATAACCATTGACAAGTATTATCAATGACCAAAAAAAGAAAAAAAAAAACAAAAACATTTTCGATTGTTTTCGAATGGCATTTATTTTGACACCTGTTTGAAGATATGTGTGTGTGTGTGTGTTAATTGAACGAACAAACGAATTGATGTTAATAATGATGATGATCATCATCCTCATCACCATTGATGATGACTAGTCATTTTTTCTTCTTCTTCTTATCATCATGCCATCATCAATGGTAATCATCATCAATTCGTTTTTTTGGCCGTATTGATAGCATACAAAAAAAATTATCCTGATATTAGGAAATTCAGTATTTTTCCGATTTCTCTCTCTCACTCTTATTCGACAAGACAATTTTTTCAAGTCTTTGACGCTTGTCATTTGTTATGAAATTATTATTATATTATAATATAAACGAAAACAAATTAGGCCAATTTGATAATGTTGTGGTGTTTGTGTGATGTTTATTAGAAAATCAATGTAATATGTGGCGGTCATCATTTCATCATAATCATCATCCGGATGATCATCCAATCATTCGACAACGATGATGATGATGATGATAATTACGATTATTCGGATGATATGATTCTTCGTGTCCAATTTTATTATTATTATTTGAATTCAAATGCTAAAGCTTCAATTAAAGGCTCAAACACATACACACACACATTTGTTGTTGTAAATTTTAGTGTGTAACGCAAAAAAAAATAGACAACAACAAATAATTCTTCATTGAAATGAATTGGTTTTGTAGATTGGTTGGTCGAATTTTTTTTTTGGGTTTGCTACGACTCAAAATTTTAATCATTTTTATACAATTTTGTTTATGTCATTGTTCAAGATACTGTAAAATAATAAGCGAGCACACACGCGTGTTCTTATTTATTCGGGGGCCATTTTGTTCGTTCATCTTCATGATGATGATGATGGTCATCATTATCATCTTTGAAAATGGTCGACCATTTTCATTCTTCATCATCATCATCATTGACGTCGTCATCGTCGATCCTATTTCGAATTGGTTTCGATTTATGTCGACTTCTTATCATCATCATCATAATCATCATATATTCATTGGCTGACATTCATCATCATCTTCATCAACCAGGTATTTTTTTTATTTTTTTTTTTTGATTTTGGTCACGCAAAGTCATGCCAAATGGTCATCATCATCATCTTCGTCGTCATCGTCGTCGTTGTTGTTGTCTTCAGAAAATATTTCAACGACTTTGTTTTGTCGTCATCATCATCATCAATATCGACAAAGAGAAAAAAGGTTTTTTTCTTTCGTTCGTCTACAAAAATATAACTCGAATTTGCTCCATAAAAATAAACTGATCGTGTCTTCGAACCATTTAATGTTCATCATTTGTGTTCAAAAGAAATAAAAATAACGAGTACGAATAAAGTGAGAGAAAAAAAAGAAGAAAACTTATCATTTATTTTGGATCGTTATTTCATGATGTTCTTAATTATTACGTTATCTACGAATGGTCATTTGCAAATATGAACATTTATTTTATTGTCGTCATTAGATATTGATATCATCATTTTTTTTTCTTAAATTTTGTGACAAAATATTTTTTTTTTTTTAAAAAAAACCTAAAAAAATAAAGATTTTTTTTTCTCTATTGTCATCATCCATTATTGTGGTCATGTCATCGTCATTTGTGATAATATTAATAAAAAGTTTCACGATTTTATTTTGATGAACAAAACAAAACTGATAAAAATGATTGGCAAGTTTTTTTTATTGCATATTCTCGATAATATCATTATTGTAATGAATCAATGAATGTGTCTGTGTTTACGTATAATGTAACGGTATGTCACGAAATTGGAGCAACTAATTATTGTTTTTTTTTGTACTGTTTGTAACGTTTAACCAATATTGTCATATTGTGACTGTAAATTTTTTTTTGTTTTGGTCATATTATTATTATTCGATTCTCGATATGGAACGATGATCATTTCTTTCTTTCTTTTTTTTTTGCTTTTTCATCCTTGATCCTTGATTTTTAAATTTAAATTGAAATTTTTCGTTTCATAATATTAATTTAAAAAAACAAAAAACAGAGACAACACCTTGAAATTGAATGAATTTTTGTTTCTGTTCTTTTTCTCAACACACACATACACACACACACACACATACACACACACACACACACACACGCACATGACATTTGACATAAATTAATACTACAAACTATTAGGTGATAATAAAATGAAATCATGAAACCAGAAAATTCCGGAAAGAAAAAAAATAGAAATTTGTGAATGTAAATTAATTAAAAATTTAAAAAAACAGCTAATAATTTTCTGTTCTGATGATTTGACTCCCTAATCATTTTTTTCATTGATGAAATTTTTGTTTCTTTGTTTGATTGGACAGAATTAAAATTGAAAAAAACTAAATTGATAAGAAGAAGAAAAAAAAAGAAAAGAAGTAGAGCGAAAAAAATAATAATAACGAAAAGAAAAAATATCGAAAAATAAAAGAAAAAATTTCGATAATATCAACAAGAACAAGATGTACAAGAAAAAGATTTTGGATAAAGATTGAAAATCAATTAACACCGTCTTCGTCGGTGTTTGATCAGATCAGAAAATCATGAAATTCAACAAAACAATCAATAAAAACCCCTTGTAATAATAAAAAAGTTCTTACCGTACCGCTAAAATCAATCTATATGAAACATCCATACATCAATGATTAGCATATTTTTCAACAAAACATTACAGTTGGCAAAAAAATTTTGTTATTGTATCGATCATATCAGATGATAATCATCATCATCATCGTTATTATTATTAAAAAAAACAACAAAACATTGTGCTATTTTTTTCGCAAATAGGTTTAAGGCCCCATTCATCATTTTTTGTTTGGTGTTTGGTTATTGTTATTGTTGTTGAAATGATTATAATCAATGAAAATCGGTAGCCAGTTTTTTGTTGTTGTTGTTGTTAATTATTACTATTATTCACACCTTTTTTTTCGGTTATCCACCTACTTATCTAGCCAACCAAAATTGTTATTATGCTTCTGTTTTTTTTACACAAACACACACATATCAATTTTAAGTTGATCAAATTCACAATTTGTGGTCAACACACCTGAAGGTGATTAATTAGAGCTGATAATAATTATTATTATCATCAAATTTTGGTAGAACGTGGCTACCATCACAACCACCTGGACATCAATCTATTTTCTTCTGTTTTTTTTTGTTGTTGTTGTTGTTGTGGCCATCAATTTTCGGTTTGTTTTTTCTGTACAATTTGTAAGTATATTTGATCTTTGTGTGTCTAGACTGTAGACTTTTGACGACAACAATGGCGAATCAAGTATCATTCCTCAGATAATAATTATTATTTGACATTCGAATTGGTGGCTAGATTTTTTTTTTTTGATTTTCACAACCTAACACCTTTGACTTTTTTTTGGTTCGGCGACCCTAGGATCTAGAGTTTTTTGTTAGTGAATGATGGCTACTTGTTTTTGATCATTATCATCATTTAGTATTATTCTAATTATCACATGTGTAACTATAAGGTTTGCGTGTCATTGTAATAATCATAATCATCATCATCATTTGGGTTTGGGATTTTTTCTAAAAATTTTTGAAAATCCAAATGAATGGCAAAAATTCTAAAAAAAATCTCATCCAAAAATGATCAATCAATCTATCATTTGATCGATACACACAATCATGTGTGTCTACTACTGTAAGCATTCACGACATTGGTCCATGATCAGTCATGAATGCTTACATTCTTACCAATAATTTATGTTGATCATCAATTGTGTTCACGATTTTTTTCTTTTTTTTTCTATTTGAAAATCCGAATATTCATTGTCCAATTATCACCTATGTCTGTAGCTTGGGGTCGCAGTACTCATCATCAATAATGATAATTATCATTACCATTTAACAGTGACTTTATTTTAGAGGCGAAAAAGAATTTGTTGTTTTTTTCTTTTTGATTAACTTCTGATTGATTGATTGACTGATTAGCTTTTTCATATTCTGATGATGATGGTTAATGGTCACGCGTTCAACCTAATGACACACGGTGACCATTACACTTATCATTATCGACTGGCTTTGACTTAATCGGGCGGTTTTTTTTTCTTGTTGTTGTTGGCAATTATGATCACACCATCATCATTGAACAACATATATTTCAACACCTTTGACCTTTTTGAACGAGTTGAATGATATCAAAATATCAAAAAAAAACTGTTTAGCCATTGGTTCATAGTTCATTATTATTATCATTACTGTTGTTGTTATTGTTGTTGTTATTTTTATCGTGTCATCATCATCATCATTATCATGTATCTAGCTAACATTTGACTTGAATTCATCCTCTATCCCCCCCAAAAAAAAATTAAGTGAAAAACTATTTTTCCTTTGTCATCTTTAGCCAGATTTTTGTATTTATAGTATCGAAATAATATATTCAAAAAATCATTTACAAATTGAACTTGTTTTTCCTTGTGTCTTTTTTCAGGTTAATTTTTTCTCATCTTTGGCAGAAAATTCGGTTAATGTTTTTTCGTGAGAATCATCTGTGATCAGGTCAGATCGAATGATAACGTTGGTCCATAAATGATTTGCTTACTCATCATCATCATCATCATCGATTTCTCATTATCGGTCATCGATAAAAATTATTTTATATTTCATCTTTAGAACAGCTAAAAAAAGGAAAAAACAAGCAAACGGAAATGATATTGATGACAACGATGACATGACATGTTGATTATGATTATTCCGTTATGTCATGATGGTGTCGATTTGTTGCTTTGTCGTTCATCCATATTTAAATATCAATTGATTCCCATGAATGAATTGTCAAATTTTAAATTTTTCTCTTTTTTTATATCATTATTGACCACTATATGATTGGATTGTTTCCTTTGTAGATTCTCGATATCGATTCCGGCCATTAATTGTTGTGTATATTCAGAATTGAGCCAAATCATCATCATCATTATTTTGAAAATTCAAAATGATGATGATGATTTATGGCAATTAATTGATTTTTTCCGGTGGGAGTGGGGGGTTGAGAAAAAAAAATGAAGAAAGCTTTCTTTTCTTATCTTGTCAATCATTTTCCAATTTCCAATAGATGAAAATGTTTTTTTTTTCATTTTTTTTTGTCAAAAATATTACTTTTTCGATAACAACAATTGTTTTCTTATTTTTTTTTCTTTCAAATACTAATCGATCGATCAATTCAATCCAATCATCATCTGAACATTTGTTTCAAATTGTTCTACGAACATTGAATTTACAGATTCGAAAAAAATTGAATTTAAATCGGTTTAGCTTGTATGATTGAATCACAATCAAATCCTTCATCTACACAATTGCCAAACATTTTTAATCGAATTTCCAATAACTTGAAATTTGATTTCTTGATTTCCCTCAAGAAATCGATTGATTAGTTTATTGTGACAGTGTGTGTGTGTGTATGTGTTTGTAATATACATGTCAAATATGGTTACCATAACAATTTTGAAATACAAATGTCATTTTGTCAAAATGCTTGTGATATATTACAATAATAATAAAATGACAGACAGAAAATTCAGAAGAAAGATGAGATGAGAAAAACGTAAATCAAGCTCCGCCTATCGTTCTCTCTCTCTCTCTCTCTCTCTCTCTCTCTCTCTCTCTCTCTCTCTCTCTCTCTCTCTCTCTCTCTCTCTCTCTCTCTCTCTCTCTCTCTCTCTCTCTCTCTCTCTCTCTCTCTCTCTCTCTCTCTCTCTCTCTCTCTCTCTCTTCGTTTTGATACATTTAAATATTAGAATGAAAATGCTCAAACTTTGAAATCAAATAATCGCGCGCACACACACCTGCGTATCAAATGTAAGTCTCTTTCTTCCTCTCCCTCTTTTGATTCTTTTAACAAAAAATTACATCATCAATTCAATTTCAATGATATATTATCTTTAGTGTTTAATAAATGTATATGTTGGTGTGAAGAAGGTGAAAGAAACAAAAAAAAATACAGGTAATATGGAAAATGTTCTTCTTATCAGTTCAATTGATTGAATGATTGATTGATATGAATTACGACGAATGATCGAATCGAATCGAATGATTGAATTCGATTTGAGCAATATATGTCACACACAATGTATATATATGTGCATTTGTAAATTTGCCCTTCCCATTACAATTATATTATAACCAATCGTATTTAAGGTAATGATGATGATGATAAAATAAAATAAAATACAATGTGCACACAAAACACTTGGTGAGAGAATGTTGTTGTTGTTATTGTAACATGAATGTTTAACCAATGTGTATGAATATGTGTGTGCAAAGCACACATAAGGCGTAAGCATTTATTCATTGAAGTCCATCCCAAAAATATATATACTTACCTTATACTCTATGATGAACATTGGTTTTCTCTTTTTCACTAAAATTGGTTTTGTTTTCTTTTTTTTTCATCATCATCATCATCATCATCATCACATAACCACAAACATACACACACACACATATTTTGACATGTTGATTTGGTTTTGTGTTTAGTTCTCAATTTTTTTTTGTTGTTGTTGATGGTGTAGTAGTTTGTCGGTTTGTTATTAACGTCGTTTCCAGGTTGTTATTCATAAATGATTGCTCTTTTGTTATGGTAACACATACACACACACACACACATACACACTTGAATTGTGTTATGAATGATGCTTGTTGAAGAATATAACGAAATCAAATCACCGATCTACATATATGATCATCATATAACCATATGTGTTTGAATTGATTACACACTGAAAAAAAAACTTGACTTTATATCGATTGATCATTGATTGTTAAGATTATCTTCCTCACCCGATTATTAATCATGAACGACTGATTTTATTATAAATTAACTTTTAAAAATTTTTCATTTGATCTCAACATTGATGAATTGTGTGTTTGATTCAGCCTTGAATATAAAAAAAACTTTGATTCATATTCCAGTTCCTATGTTATACATTTGTGTGACATTTGCATTCTTTGATTCCGTATTTTGATTGCAAGATAGAAAAAAAATATCATCTCATTTTATTTCATCGATATTGCATCAAACAATCATAATAACAACAATAATCATCGATTATTCGAAAAAAAGAGAAATATTAAATGTAAGTTAACTACATTTTTTTTTTTAATTTTCAAAGTTTCCCACGATTCAATTTAACAAAATTGAAAAAAATACAAAACCAAATTGAATTGGATTTTAATTTTAAGGTTTTGTTCCATTCAATTCAATTCGTAGTATTATTATTACAATATGACGCCCATAAAATTAGCTTACACACACACACACACACACTAGACACCTGAATGTATAGTTCATACGACTCTTGTGGACAATTGAATGTGGAAAAATTTTTTAAAATTCAAATCACTAAATTCACAATGATTATCTTTCCATTAAATGTTATCATAATCCAAACAGGTGTATGTAATATTTTGGTTGAGTGTGTGTGGCATCGGTGAATAATCATCATAATCATTCAAGCTGAATCCTGTATAATAATAATGATAATGATGATGATGATGATGTTCACTGGCATGTAATTATTGATCACGTTCAATTTTTTCCTATTTTTTTTAATGATACAATCGAACACAGGTAAATCACACGCACAAATAGAATGTGGCTGTTGCAAATAGAATAAAAATTATTCGCATCAATCGTTTTATAGTTGATTTAAAGAGAGATTATTGATCAGATGGTGTTTGTTTTGTTTTTCAGTATCTCTGTGTTTGTGTGTGTGTGTGCCATATGATCAATTTTTTTTATTATTTACCAATATTCGATTGATGATCACAGATGCTTGAATGTTGAATCGTGATCGATTGGATTGTTTCATTTTTTTTTTTGCTGGTTTTCACAATCGAAATTTATTTGAATTTTTTTTTTTGTTTATCCGAAAAAATTGGCGTGCGTTATGGATGAATCTTTTGTCTTTTCTCTCTCTCTCCCTCTCTATTTGTATTAATTAAGACATTTCATTGAGTGTGTGTGTGTATGTGATTGATGAGATTTGTTTGAATTTTAATATTTTCATTGATTGATCATTATTATGGATACATTGTTCAAATCTAACTAAATTAAATTTTTTTTTTCGAAAAATATTTATTTCAAAAAGACGACAGAATTCCAAAATCAATGAATGAATGTCAATTTGAAATGGTTTCCTTCTTCTTCTCTGTCATCGTTATTATTATTTTAGAATTACAATCAATCAGTAGGCGTGTGTCCATATTGATTTGACATGATTGACAAGATGTCATCAGTTATGATCAGTGAACACATACTTGATCGACACACACACACACATCAACCCAATACAAGTCAACCAGACATAGATGATTAGAGAGAATAGGTGATAAAAATAATAAATTATTAGGTTATAAAGCTTTTTTTCTGTGCAAAAAAAACATGACCATTTTTTGAAATTTTTCATGTATTGAAAATTGATTATTGCAAAATAATAATAATGATAATGATGATTATTGATTCCTATTGAATTATTGAACAATTTTTTCGAAAAATTCATGGTCGATTGCTGGTCAAAGTCGGTCAGTCAGTCAGTCAATCAACATAAGGTGTAAGGTCAAGGTTCATACCATTATATATTTTTTTTAGGTAATTGTGTATTATTCATAAATGGGAAGAGAGAGAGAGAGAGAGAAAGAAAAAATTTTAGCTATGAATTAAATTTCGGTTTCTGGTGAGAGAATCAATAATATTACAAGTAGATATAATTCGAATAGATAGGCAACAATAAACAAAGCGTTTTGAATCGTTTTGAATGACCATTGTCTATGCTGTTTTTTTGTGAAAAAAAAAATTTTGACATTCTTTTTCTTTTGCCAAACAATAAACTTATGATGACCTCGATACGGTTAAATATGATGATTCTATGATGTTTTTTTTTTTTTTTGCTAATCAATGTGCAATGTGCAATCACATTTTATTGTGTGGTGATGATTTGGAACCTTTTCTAATCTGAGTGAGAGAGAGAGAAAACAATTTCAATGATCAGAATGGAATATATTTTTAAATTTGAATTAAATTTTTGCATTGACAAACGTTTCCTGCCCAAAGGGAGGTCTAATCGTTGTCCAGGATGTTTTCCATCATTATTTTTTTTGTTGTTATAATTAATTTAATTTCAATTAATTAACAAAATAAAAGAAAAAGAGAAAACAAAAATTAAAAAACAATTTCTGTTTTTTTTCGTTGCGGCATGATGAATCATTCAAACATTTGTATCTGAAGAGATCCGGTTTCCACGAATGATGATTATTCATCCGATTCAATTTTTTCTCCATTCAATCAATCGAATCGAATAGAAATTGAATCGAATTGATTAATTAATTAAATTAAGTAGAGAATAAAAATCATTAGCGTAGCATTTTATTTTCTGGTTTTTTTTGTTGTATATGATCTCCTTGTGTTTGTGTATATGTGTTCATGTGCATCTGGTATATGGTGAAACCAATCAATCAATTATCGATTCTCTCTTTCCCTCAATGTATAATATCTATTAGATTTCTACTTCTTTGTCTATGTGCATATATCAATAACAATCGTGTATTATGGTAAAAATGAACCACCACAACCACCTGTTCATCAATTGTGTTTAAATAATAATCATCATCAATAAATATATATAACCGAAACAACATTGAACATCCTTGTCAGTGTTGTCAATATGTGTATGTAATGAATAAATTTTCATCTTTTATATTCCACTAATAATAATAATAATGAATAACAATTGACAATGAACATAATAATATTCATACATCATAACATATCACTATGCAATGTAATGTATGTTTGTTTTTTTCTCTTGTGATAATTTGATTTTTTGTCTTATAAATTATAATCATATCGATTTAGTAGTCCGTAAATTTTTACAGAAAAATAAACAGAAAAAAATGATCATTTAACACGCACCACTCATCAATCTCAAATAAGGCAAGAAAAAAAAATCAGAATCATTCTCTTCGAGGTAGACATAGAAACAGAGAAAAGGTCATCCACATTAGTTGTATACATATATAAAGGATCTCAATATATCTTGAACGAAAAAAAAGGTTAATTTAATTTACAATTTCTTTTTTTTAAAAAAGAAAGAAAAAAAGAAAGAAATGCAAAATAAAAAGAAAAAACTATGAACAAAATCAAAATTGCTCATCCATTTTCATCATCATCATCATACAATAAAAAAAAATAATGCTCATGATAATTGGTCATTGTCACATATACATATGATGTCATCTGAATACGAAATACATTTTGAATCATTTGTTTCACGATTCTTTATGATTATATTAATATATGAACTTTTTTTTTCTCGTCATTTTCTTAGTGTACCATGTCTACTGTTTTCATGTTATAATAATAATAATTATTTTTTGATTGTGCTCGAAATTGTCACCATTCAGTTGATGATGTAATGATAAGTTTCATTTGGAGCTTTATAAATAGGAAAAAAAAACGTTTTTCTTTCTGATGACATATACTGTAATGTGTGTGTGTTTATTGTTTAAAATCATTGAACAGTAAACACACACACAGATGGAATCGTACTTAGTTACCAGTGTTTTAAAAATTTGATTTACGTGATTCTATTGTTGTTGTTTTTTTTGGTTTTAATCATGATGATGATGATGATGATTTTTTTTCTTTTCTCTACTTATTCATTTCATGTGAATCATAAGATGTTTGTTTGGTCATTCATATTCACAAGTGTTCATTCTTTATATAATCTTAATATTCTGAATGAATTTGGTAATCAAGTCACATAATTTGTTTGTTTAGATGATGATTTAGTGAAGAAAAAATGGTCAAATTGTTTTAGCTCAAATAAAAAGGTCAAGTGTGTGTCTTAGTGTCTTGGTCTATTACTACTACTGCTACTACTGTGAAAAAAAATGTAGTTGATTTTTTTTCCACCTGTTGTTTGTGTTTATTGTTGTTCATTCACCTGAAACACAACAACAACAACAACAATACCAACGATATGATAAACATACACACACACACACATTTTGTGACTTTCTTTTGTTCATGTGTAACTTTTGATGATGTTGACGAAGAAAAAAAGTAGATTACGCCCAAAATAAAAATGTCAACAAAAAAATGACACGTTCCTAATGTTCCTGTGTTCTTAATGTTGACGACGACGACGGCGAAGACGATGATGATGATGATAATAATAATATCATTATCACCCAGTATTTTAAAGGAAATATTTTTTTGTTTTGTTTTTTCTGTTGTCATAATAATGTGAATCAAAACCACCGCCCAATATCAACCGGCCAAATGGCCATTTTATCATATAGTGAATGCGTGCGTGTGTCTATGGTTTTCATTCACGAAAACGGCAAAAATTGTTTTTCTTTCTTTCTTCTTCATCGATTTTATATTGTTCATGATGCATAACCGATGAATGAATGAGGATTGATAAGTTTTTTTTCTCGTAAATTAAATTTCACAATTCTACATTACCAGAATCGAAACCAGTAATGCAGCAACAACAATAACAAAGAAAAAAAATTCATTTGCCAAATTATAATCGGAAATGTCATCATCATCATCATCATTTCAAGTGACAAATTTTCGTTGATGATTTCAAATGACATTACAATTATTATATCCTGAATGAATGATGATGATGATGATGATGATGATGTCTTTTTTTCATATATATTCCTCTCATTTCAAGGTCAAAATTGTCATTTTAGAAAAACAAAAATCTTAATATTTTTCTTTTCTAAAATCCATTGCTAATGATTCCATGTCGTGTGTGTGTGTATGAAGGATTGTCAATTTTTTTTTTTTTTTTTGATATAATTTATCTAGAATGAGAATTACATCTTTTTTTCTCTCGGTTATTAAAGGGTTTCGTAAACCCATGTTTCTTACCTCTTCTCTCTCTTTCTCTCTCATCAATTTTAAACACAGATTTAATGTCCCCATGATCCTAATGATGATCAAAGATTCATTATCAAATGAACATTATGTAATAATGTTTACATTAATTAACTTAATCATGATGATGATGATGATGATAATGAGATAATGTAAGGATGAAGAAAGAAAGAAAAAAAATTTGAATTCAAACAAAAAAAAATAATAAAAGAATTTTCTCATTTGAAATTCATTTAAATCAACATAACTAAATAAATAAAACATTTTGCAATGAAATAATTTTCAAAAAAACGTATGATAATTATATCACAATTTGTTATGAATCATGTCCAAAATTTGTTCAATCCTCATTATCATTGAGAGAATAATTTTCGGTCATGAAGAATTGAAATTATTAATCGTCTTTTTGAGCAAAAAAAAAACAAAACAAACAATGATTACGATTACGAAATTTAACGTTTTGTTTGTTAAATAAAAAATTATTAAATTCTTCTCTTTACTCAATTGATGTTCATGACGAATTCAAATCACGTGAATAATGGCCAGTTTTAAATCAATTGACAAATGAAAAAAAGAAATGATTCATTTTTTTACTGTATGCTAATCATAATAAAAAAAAAGTCAAATGTTTTTTAAAAACAAAGGTCAATTGCTACTTAAGATAATCATAATGAATTTCATTATATAGCTCATTTCAAGATTGGCCACCGCACACTCCACCTACACACTTACATTTGGAAATTGATTCGATGAAAAGAAAATAAAGATTATAAAATAAAACACATTTTTATGAATGTTGATGGCCATTGGCCAGTACCATATTAGCAGAAAAAAAACAAGTGCTCGATATTGCTGCCTCAAGCTTTATGGTGGATTACAGAGAAATGCCGAAAAAACACATTTTTTTATTTATTATTATTTAGCAGCAGCAGTAAATAAACAGTTTTTCTTTTGTTAATATAAAAATTCGGTAATGGATGAAATGAATTGAAATCAATTTACGCAAAGCAATAAGTATCAATCAAAATCAATCAATCAAATTTTGAAAAGAAAACAAAAAATGACTCATGATGATGATGATCAAGTTACAAGCAAAATTTTTAATGTATTAAATGCATTTATTTATGGATGGATTATACATGTTATAATTGCATCTCTTAAAGATGTTCAAAATGTTGTTATTGCTATGATGATGATGATGATGATGATGATTAGACCACTTAAATTTCGTTTTTTTTCATCATCATCATCATCAACATCCTTATCATCGTTTCTCACAATTTACCATCATTACATTACACACACACACACACGCTTCTGGTTGAGAAAAAAAAACACCTCATAAATCATAATCGTTGTGGTGAATAAAATGAATGACATTTGACCTTTTTGTTTTTTTTTTTGAAAAAGAATTTTTTTCTTTCTTTTTATTCTGCAGATATTTGATCTAGGTATGGGAAGGAAGAAGATTGTTCATAATAGAACAAAGAAATGATTATCATTAGGTTAAAAATTAAACGTATTTTTTTTTGAATTTCAATTTTTAAATGATAAGATTTGTATAATTGAAATGAAACATTTTTTATTTACTAAAAACAAAACAAAACACCGCCCATAAATTTTTTTTTTTGTTTGCATTACCATATACCTGAATATCTGATCATTTTGATTGATCTATTTACGCACACACACACACACACACAGTCTATTACTGTAAGCCGATATCTAGTAATGAATGAAAATAAATAAATCAAAAAAAAAACTCGCTTATGAATAGAATCGGAATTGTCAATTGTCAGGTGGTTTTTTTTCTTTGCTTTTTGGGCACATTTTTTTTTCACTCTCTACAGTTTAGCGAAATGAACTTTCTTTCTTTCTTGACCATCATCATCATCATCATCATCATCATTATCATTCGTTTTGTTATTATCAATCTATCCATCTATCAATCAATCTAGTCTTTTGCTTGATTGCTCACATTTTTTTTGGGACAACTACAGTCCAATCACCTTAACATAAATCATCAGAAGAAAATTGAATGAATAGAGAGAGAGAAAAAGAAAAAAATTCGCTTTCAAAATTGAATTTGCTGTTTTCTTAATGAGAAAATAGTGAAATCATATCACTTACTTACTTATAAATGCCTGTTGATGGTTTAGGTATGGTCAAAAAAATTTTTCACAATTTGAATATTTTATTAGAAAGTTCATGAGCATGATCTGAAATAATCTTTGAGTAAATCAATTCAATCTACACACACACATGCTCAAGCAATGTGAATGAATTTGACAGAGATTGACAAAGTTTGTAAAAAGTTTGATTATTTTTTTAAGTTAAAGATGGATAAGTTGTCATTGTAGAAGAATTTAAAATCTTTGATATCTCCATTTTCAGCTTTAAATTGAAAGTATGTAAAAAGAAAAAATTTGTCTCATTTGTCACCTGTCTTATATTCTATGTGTTTGTGCTATATATGTAAGTAATGGTCATTGGTGATGGTGAAATTGATGAAATTGTTTATCATGTTGAATATATGTTTCACATGGTAACTATGAAAATCAATTTTAAATTTTAGTCTTAAAAAGTAGATTATGGTGAATATGCATGTTCACTATATGGTCAGGTTTATTGAAATGTGTTAAAAAAAATATGAAAATTATATGTTTGTAGCTAAATAAAAAAAAACGCGATTGTGTTTGTTTAAACTTTATGATGATAGTTCAGATAAATTCAATGATATTTTGTCCAAGAGAAAAAAAATTTGATATAATATGCACCCATTGAATAACTATTATTTTTTATTACTTGATCAGTAAGAATTTCAAATAATGATAAAGAATGAAGATAAAGAAAATCAACTTTTAAACAGGTAAAGATCAGGTAAATCACACACACACACAGTGAACATCATTAGCCATCACATATTTGAACACCTTCATATATTTTTGGTCAAGAAGATAATTTTGATTCTTTGTAACAAAAAAAAGAAAAATTTTCCTTGATCATTCAATACTGATAAACGGACATTGGCCATTTTCGGTTCAATTTTTTTTAAAGATAAAGAATTGCGACAACCATAATAAACACCAACCAATGGTCATGATGATGGTGATGATCATCATCATTATTATATAAAGAATGATGAAAATTTTTTTTTTCATTCATTTCATATGATGATAGTGGTGGTGGTGGTGGTTGTTGTTGTTGTCGAATGTTTTTTTGATGTTTAAATAATTTATTTTTTTTCATCTTTTCTGACCTTGATTGATGGATATTTGTGGCAAACTATCATCATCAACGTTATCATCATTGAAAAAGCATTTACCCTGTTTTGGTCAATGATTTTTTTTGCTCTTTCGGCTTGTGATTCATTCTTTGATCATGATGATAATATAATGGTGTAATGGTAATGTTCAATGGGATGAAATTCAATGGTGATAAACATTGAATTTTGGATATCTCTCTCTCTCTCTCTCTTACTTACTCAACAACAGACAACAAGCATCATCAACATTTATGCACGATTTTCACCCTGTTCAAAAGAACGCCCATTATCATCATGGTTGATCATTATATTATTGTGAGCACCCATTTGGATGAAAAAATTTAAAATGAAAAAAAGAATTCTAACCACAAAAAAAAGAATTAGATGAAAAAAAAAACAAAATGACTATTTGACCATTTGGCTAACAATCGATCTCGATCAAAATGATGATGATGAGGATGAGGATAATGGTAATGGCGGCTTTCTGATAATGATGATGATTAAGAGAAGAAGCTTGAAGTGAACAATTTTTTCCATGTGTACAATTCATTGGGTGATGATCAACTTTGATGGATCCGAATGTCCAACCATCTCTTTGTTGATCATCATCAACAACAACAATAAACAATCATCATCATGACAAAATAATGGTATTCTTTGTGGATAATATGATTATTGAAGAGCGGCATTCTGATTTTGAATTTTTATTGTTTTTTATTTATTTATTTATTTATTTATATTCATTTTCATTGGTTTCGAATCGATCGACATTACCGACATTTCATTTTTGATCAAAATGTGTGAATATCAAATGTTAAAAGAATAGACAATGATTGAATGAATCTGACAATTGTTTTGAGCAATGAGAAAAAAAACGAAAAAAATTTTTGAAATTCTTTCAATGATGCTTATCATTTTATGAATTTGCGTGTTTATGAAATTTGAATTCGATTCGATTCGATTCGAAATCGATGGCAATGTTGATAACAATGATAATAAGACAAAGATGGATTATAATAATCATTTTGAGAAACAAAACAAAAAAACTTGAAAATATTCAAAATATAAATTCATTTCAATGAAATCATTTGATTCATATCGAATCTTCATTCAAACGTTCGATATCTATTATTACACAAATGGATATATGTATATGTGGTGTGTATATTTATAGCCCTACACACACACACACACAAAATCAAGATTGAAATGACGATGGTTAGCCAAAATAATAATAGCCACGAACAATGATGATTAAGGTTAGATCAGGTTTAAGAATAGATTAGGTTAAAAGATATTATATTCGATTATTAGGTTTTGAAATGAGATAAAGACAAAGATTTTCGTTATTGTAATCACCACCTGTACGATAAAGATGATGATGGTAGGCCACGATTTTGGATCATGGTCAAAAAAAAATGATTGAAAATGATCATTTCTTGAAGATGATGATGATGATGATGATGATATAATGATTGATGCTAATTTGATTCGCTACCATCATCATCATCATCATAATCACATTTCATCACCAATCCACTATAATATATTACATACTATATCATCATCCAAGAGTCATCAGAGAATTTTTTTTTTACTGATAAATGAATTTCAGCTGATGATTGGAAGTAATTTGAACCCAGCGTTGTTTTTTCCATGTATATATTCATTGTGTTTTTTAAATCGATTTTTTTTTGTTTGGAAAATTCAAGAAGCTCATCATGATCATCATGAACTTTTGTTTTGTTTTGAGCTTTGATAATCATCATGATGATCATCGAGGATGTTGTTGTTGTTGTTGTTGTTGTTTTATTTTAATGAGTTTCATTTTTTCTCTTTCTTTCTTTCATTTTGTTGTTTTAAATAATTAAATGCGTTAATGTTTTCTTTTTCTTTGGATGATAATAATCATGATTTAATCAAATGAAAATAAAAAAAAAATTGATTGGTCAGTAATAAAGTAACCCAAGTGTGTGTCTACGATTCTTCGAGCATGTTCATGGATTCATAGCGGAAAATTAGAAGAAATTCAATTTTGTTTTTTGTTTTGTTGTTTTTTTTACAGCATCCGTAATCGTGATCAATAACGCCCCATATATATATTCAACAAACATGATTTTGTTGATAATTTTTTTTTTATAATTGATTTTTTGTTTGTTTCAAAATTTGCATAGAAATTGTTCATTCCGATACCTGAGATATATATCCGTTATTTATACAACCTGACTGATCGAACGGATAAACCAAACATGATGGACATACGAACTGCTGTTGCTACAAATATTACTAATGTTGATCAACATGATAATGTAGTTGATCAATCATCACCACCACCACAACCACCAAATCAATCACAATCAATTAAATCGAATCTGAAATTCAATATCGATGGATTAATTGGTACTAATAATAAGAATATGGATTTGGATAATCATAATCGACAACGACGTCGACAACGATCATCATCATGGAATCGTAGTCGATCATCATCACAATCATCGTGTACATCGATTCAATCGAAAACAATGAAAAAACGAATAAAGCGAAATTCACCATCACCGTCACCGTCATCATCATCATCATCATCAGATTCTCGAATATCAACACCGGAAATGAAAATATCAAAATCAAATATTGTTGATGATTGTGATGTTAATAAAAATCCAAATGAATCATCATCACAAACACAACAAAATCAAAATAATCATCATGATGATGCTAATGATGATGATGGAGAACGAACCGATATTGATCATAATAGTTGTGATCAAAATGATGATAATAATGATAATTGTTTGGATCAACAACAACAAAAACCGGATTTGGAAACAATGACAATGTTAATGAATAAATATTCATCAACATCAACAACAACAACAGATCGACAACAACAACAACAACCCCAAATGATGTTACCATTGATGATGGATAATATAAAAGCGGCTGCCGCTGCAGCTAATATACAATTGGCCGTTGCCAATCAATTCATACAGAATGCAGCTTTAGGCAAATTATTTGGTAAGTAGCCAGATGTCCGATGTTTGTGTGTGTGTGTGTGTAATGATGATTGAGGCGTGTTTGTATATTTTTTGTTGGCTATATTATGAATGAATTTTTTTTTTCATTGAAATTGAAATTCAAAAGTTCCGGTGTTATATATTATATAATGTGTAAATTGAATCGATTTTTAATTATCATCCTGTTGATTTTACAAGTTTTTCTTTTTGATCTAATTATTTTTATTTTTTTTTTTAAATCATCATCATTATTATTATCAGGTCGTTTTGATCCATCATTTTCAATGATACAGCCGTCACCATTTTCATCATCATCATCATCATCAACAACAACAACAACTACCACTACTGCAACTAGCAATCAACGTTCAGATATTAATGTCGGCAATAGAAATGATTTAAATTTAACAAATACTTCATCATCACCATCACCACCATCATTATTATCGAATAATCATAATTTGAATCACCAAACACAAGCACATGCAATGGCACAAGCATTTTTTCAACGAATATTACCCGGTGTTGGTTCTGGTTTACAAAATAATAATTTTTTACCACCAGGTAATAGTATTGGTGGTGGTGCTGCCAACACATTCAATACATTGAATCCATTTGTTGGTATTCCACCATCACATCATCATCATCAACAACCACAAACGGTAGTCGGAAATCATCTTCCACCACCACCACCACCACCATCATCATCATCAACAGCAAATATGCCGCATCCAATACCACAACCGGCTATATCACATCAACATCCATCAACAGTAATTGGTGGTTCCAAACCAAAAGTTGCTACACCTGCTGTTGTTGCAAAAATTGAACAATATAAACGTGAAAATCCAACCATATTTGCATGGGAAATACGCGAACGTTTAATTTCTGAAGGTAAACGATTTTTTTTTGTTTTGTTTTGTTTTTATTTTTGATATTGATGAATTTAATTTTTGTGGTTCTATATTTTACAAACGACAGAAACGGTTGATCGATTCGATTCAAACAAATCGATGTGTGTGTATGTGTGTGTGTTTGTATCGAAAAAACAGAAATGCTTACCTCTCTATGTAGTTAGTTAGTTGATAGCACATAGGCATTAATTGTTTGTCTCACCATAAGTGACAATTAATTTAAATGTGTATGTGTTTGGTAAGTATAAATGAACGAATGAGACACACGTTTCCTGTGTTTTTTCTTCTCGTTCATTCGTTCATTTATATGTGTGTGTGTTTGTGTTCCCAGACAATGAAAACAACAACAATTTTGCTATTTTCAGTCACACAAACATAAATTCTGAATATTCAAATTCATCCCCGCCTAATTTATGTGATACAATTATAAATCGTAAATACCGTAATAATAATAGTCTGATATAATCGATAATCTTAATGATGATGAATGTATGCATGTGTATACCCGACATTAGAATCCAGTGAAAAACAAAAACAAAAACGGTAGCCAAGGAAAGAAAAAGAGAAACAAATTGTTTTTAGCCAAAATCGATCAAATGGATGATATCGATCTTTGTTGTTGTTTTTTTTTGCTGTTTAGATCGAAAATAACCGATAAAAATAGGCTGTATAGGTCATGTACGCTAACTGACAACTATCCCTATGAATTATGAGCTCCACACACACACACACACCGGTGAAAATTTTTTTTCAATTCTCATTTTCAAAATCAATTTTCGTTTATCTCATGTGTCGTTAGTAGACGAGTGTGCCCTAATTAGATTGTAATATTTCTTTTCAACTCTAAGTTAAATATGCATATTTTTTTGTGAGGGGGTCTCAACGCAATTGTTCTTATCATTTGGACCACCATCATCATCAACAATCGAAATAGTATTCGAAACAAAATGGACAAACACAAATTTTCTTTTTTTTTTGTTTGTTTCGATTTCACATTTCGATCAAATTGATTAATTGCCCAATTGTTTTTATCCAAATGCAATATCATATTGATCTATGATCTTAAAAATCAATCAACCTGAAAGAAGATCAAGTATTCATATTTGATGTATTTTATTGTTGTTGTTGTTGTTGTTGTTTCACATACACAGTGTTTGACTGGATGTTGTTATATTCGGATTTCGGGTTGGCTGATTTTTTTCGTGACGATGATTTATACCTGTCTGTTTGTGTGTGTGTATGTAATGAAAACAAATATTTTACTTTTTTTCAAGTTGATTGAATATAAATCAACATTAAACATTTGACATTTTGAAAAATTATGACCACCATTTTTATATTGATTTGATCAATTGATTTGATTGACATGAATGAATATATGTCATAAATTTAGACCTATATAATATTTCTATCAGAATGAATGATCATGGTTATCGCAAATTGTGTTTATATTTAAAGACTTTTGAGAGAGACAGAGAGAGAGAAAAAGAAAACACTAGTCAAACTAGTTATATAATACTGTTTTGTTGCACAATTCACATCACAGGGAGCAATATATATTTATATAGAGAGGGCGTAATCGATTATAATAATTTCTTTCTTTTGTGTTTGCTATTCATTCTATATCTTTCACTGTATTCGTGTGTGGGTATGATCATCATTATTATGGGTAATTGTTTAAATTTGGCCAATCCCCGGTGTATAACAAATCACATTATTCGGGAGCCATTGAACAAATGAGATCGCTCTTTTTGAATGATCCTATAAAATGATTCTATAGTTATTCTATAGTTAAAGACTTCCAACCCCCCCCCCATCACTCACATTTTTGTTCCAACCTTATAGAGTTATTGAAAATTTTTTTTAAAATTCAATTTTTTTAATTCAAATAATAATAGGCGTATGTACTAACAGTACAGCACCATCGGTATCTAGTATAAATCGTATCTTAAGAAATCGTGCTGCTGAACGTGCAGCCGCAGAATTTGCACGTAATTATCAGATTGCAGCTGCTGCTACGGCCGTACATTATCAACAACAACAACAACAATCATCACCAACAACAACAACACCTGTATCTGTGAATTCAGCCACCCCCACCACTACCACTCCCACACCTAATGCTGTAGCAGCAACAAATCCACCATCCGGTCCAAATGGTATACTTCCGGCAGCAGCAGCAGCCGCCGCCGTTGCAGCTACAGGTGTTAATCCATTATTAGCTGCTTCAAATCCATTATATGCAGCATGGATGGCTGCAGCTACATTTGGACAGACGAATGGTGGTAGTGAATCACCAAATGGTCAAACAACAAATAAACCACCGATAATACCTATGCACTCATATCCAAATGGCGATAATTTTCAAATTACACAACAGAAATTAGCACAATTTCTTCCACAACAACAATTACATCAAATGTTAGCAATGGCAGCAATGGCTAATAATGGAAAATTATCACAGAATGATCCATCATTGATGAAACAACAGCAACTACAACAGGAAAACAATGTTAAACAAAAACCATTATGGAATCCATCGATTAAAACAGACGAATCACAACCATCATCAATGAATAAAGGTAGGTTGCTATTTTGTGTTTATGATAATATAACTATTCAACAATCACTAAATTGTACATTGATCATTATCATCAGTATCATGCAATATGATGATCAATGATCAAATTATTTTAATTAATCCAAATCATTCAAAAAAATATTCCTAATTATTTAGATTCCTACTTTTTTTCAAAATCATTTAGACAATCTACAACCGGACATCAACAACAGCGACGACAAAATCGACGATAATCGTCATCGTGATCTAGAAAATTATGAAGATAGTCATAAAAATAATAATGATAATAAAAGACAAAATGGATCAATTGATTATCGATCACCATCATCACAATCACCGGCAACAACAGCAATGAATATATCATCACCCGTATCATCATCATCATCATCATCATTATCACGTTCATCATCACCAAAATCGGCAAAAAAATTAGATGAAAATAAAGAATCATCATTATGTAATGGAAAATCATCACCATCGCAGCAACAACAATCTCCTGAAAATTCGATCCAAGATTCATTGCTATCAAATCGTCATGTAGCGACATATCCGAATGCTGCCCATCAACCATCACTACCATTGCTGCCCCCACCACATCCTCATCATTTAAATGCATTTGCTACAGCTATGGGCATCAATAATCCTGCAGCAGCAGCCGCTGCTTTTGCTGCTGCTGCTGCCGCAGCTGCAACTGGACATGATCCAACCGGAAATCCCGCTATATTAACCGGACATCCTGGTCATCATCATCATTCTCATCATCATCATCATTCATTATTATCAGCAGCGGCTGCTGCAAATGCAACAAAATTTCGTCGTAATCGTACAACATTTTCACATGAACAATTAGAAGTATTGGAAGAAGAATTTGAACGTACACATTATCCATGTGTAACAACACGTGAACGTTTAGCACAGGCTACATCATTATCTGAAGCTCGTGTACAGGTAATTGAAATAACCAAAAAAAAAAAAATTTTTAAAATTTTGGAAAAAAGCCACAAAACTATCAGTTAGTTATAAAAATAGCTTAAAAATCGAATAATAAAAATTTTTCAGGACATTCAATCCATTTCCATCATCATTGAATCATTATCGTTAAATCCATTTGTGATCGGTGAATTTTCTTGTTTCGATCTTGATGATGTTGGAGTGATTGTTTATTGAAAATAACAAAATAAAAAAAAAATTTCCGTATCAAAAATAGGAATTTTTTTTTTAGTTGAAGATTGCCATCTTTTTGACAATATGATGATCATTTCATTTGAACATCCGTAGTAAAGTATTCCTGTTTTCATCCAGTTCTGTTCAAAAATGATCAATTTAGTTTACAATAAACGAAGAAAAGGAAAAAATAAATCGTTTTAAAGAAAAAAATCCAATGATCATTTCCATTGTTACCGATTCGATGATCATCATCATTATCATTTTTTTTTTACTTCAGCCAAATTTTAACGGAGTTGACTTGATGATGATGTCCAATGGGCGCACACATTGTATGAGTGTGTCATTGTTAGGTTTGGTTGAATTTAAATATCATTCAGGTTTCTTGAAAAATCGAGATCATGATTATAGCTGAATGAAATGTGTGTCCGATTGGGCGACCAATAGGAGATTATCATCATCATCATCATCATTAAGATCATTATCTTATGATGTCTTTGGTGTTTTTCGTTGTTTTGGTCAGATCGATTAAGTTGTTTTTAATATTATTATCATCATTATCTCTTTGAATGTAGTTGCACGATTTTTTCGAACAGCAGCAGATTTATAAGATCAAACTAAATTGTATAACTGGATGACAATAGCGCCCATATATTTCAAACTAAATTGGTCGTAAAAATGCGATTATTTTGGACTACATTCATTTGAACGATTTTTAACATCATGATGAAAAAATTGTGTCATCAAATGAATTTCTGAAAATATATGAAATGACCATTATCCATCCGTTGGCAACAGTTTTTAAAATTAATCTTAATTGTTGTTGCTTGATTGATTGATTTTATTCTTATTATTTTTATTTTCGTTTCATAACAAAAAAAAATTCAGGTCTGGTTTAGTAATCGTCGGGCTAAATGGCGTCGTCATCAACGTATGAATGCAAATCAATCGAAATACATTGGTAGTGGTGTTGGCAACGAAAATTCTGATGATGGTTCACCTGATTATTATCGACAACAACATGAAAGTTATTATATTCATGGTGAATCGAATCATTCTTCATCGAATGGTTCACCACGACAACAAAAACAATCATCAACAACAATCGATGATCATAAACGACAAAGACGACAACGACAAAATGATTTTAATGATAATGATTCAATAATTGATGATGATGGTTCAGAATTGATGATTGATATGACATCGAATGATTCTTGTGATTCATTCGATTCATTTCAACAACAACAACAAAAACATCAACGTCGACGATCATCAACAACAATAATCGATAATAATAATCAAATGAATGGACAAAATAATGTCGATTCACCATACCATATTATAAACCACGATGATGATGATAAATCCATCATAGATTCACCACCACCAAAAACAACAGAAACATCAACATTAACAACATATCCAACGACGACTAATCAATTTGCTGCAGCAATGTTTGGATCTCCTCATAATCATCATCATCATCATCATCATCATAATTCTCATCTATTTCCACATCATCCGGGTATTTCGATTCCAATTCCTACTTCCACATCATCATCATCATCATCATCATCAACAACAACATCAACACATCAAACAAATTCAATAACAACAGCGATGAATCCATTCATTGGTTATGGTCCCGGTCATTTAGATATATCATTATATCAATATAATCAGGCATTATTAGCTGCTGGATTTCATTCGAATCCATTTTTAAAATTTACACAATCAAATTCATTTGACTCACAACAACAACAACAACAGCAACAACAACAAATGAATGGTGTGGAAAATAATAATTCCACCAATAATACAATCAATTCTGCTTTTAGTAAAGTTAACTAATTTTATATTGTACACCATTTCATACATAACAATAATTATTAATTTTATTGATTATTGATAACCAATTTATTATTACTTTATCAAGTGCTAGTCACAAATTTTTTCTTTCTCTCTCTCTTAATTCTTCATCTATAATTGATAATCAATAATTCAATTACAATGTAATTTGGTAAACATTATTATATTCTGTACAATGTAGCTGTCCACTCTTACCCTTTCACCTCTTTCCCAAACCAAAAGTAAACCAAAAAAAAAAAATTTGTCATTTCATAATTATACATTTTTTTTGGTGATTGGAAGTGAAAACAAAAATAATGAATGTTTGATAATAATTAAAATAAATAGGACTAATGATTTTGAAATAGGAATCGATTCAAATCGAATAATGACAATGGTTTGTGGTTTTTTTTGTTTGTTTGTTTGTTTGTTTGCAACAATAATAATGAAAAAAAAGGTCGGTGACCGATTGTGACGATTTATTGTTGTCGATTGTATTTTGTTGTTGTTTGATGATTGATTGATTGAATGACAAAAATATTTTTTTTTATATATTCCAAATTTGAATTATAACGAAAATCAATACAGGTTTGGTATGCAGGCATTATCGGTATTTCTTTGATCATTCATTACATATTTATTTGTTTTGTTTGAAAATTTGGTTTTGACGCGTGCAAACAATTTCTGTTCTGGAAAAAAAAACCAAAGAGATTCGAATTCATTCGGATTTTTTTTTTCTTTTATTATCACCACAATTTCCCGATGGATAATGATGATGATGATGATGATTATGAACATTTGTCGCTCTCATATGAATGGAATTTTTATTTAAATAAAAAAAAATTCAACAAATTTAACAAAAAAAAACCATCACCATCATCATCAATAATCGAATCGAATTCACACACACACACACAATGTTTCATTCGTTTTTTATTCGTTCTTCTTTACATAATAATAATTCTTTTGTTTGTTTGTGAATATTGATTGATTGATTGATCGATTGAATATTTTTTCATATATGTTGATTCCGATTTTTTTTTACATCGAAATTCCATTGATTCATGACTACCAGTGTTTTGTTTTGTTTTGTTTGTAACGATGCCGCCACATCATTGTAGATATATTAACCGCCACCGCCATTGACGATAATGATGATGATGATGATGATGATGACCTGTGACCACTAATAATGTTTCACGTATGATATATGAATGGTTTGGTCAACATCATCATCATAATCATCATTGAAAATTTTGAGTTAAATAATAACAACGGCAACAACAAAATGTTTGACATTGTATAACATGGTGGTTCGCGTGGTGAGCGGCTGCTGAACAAATAATAATATTAGTACAATTTTAAACAAATTTATAATTCTATTCTTGTCATTATACAAAAAAAAAAAAAAATTTTCTTTTGATTCATTCAATTCCATTATCATCAGTAACGAATTCAACAATAAAAAAATAGAATGGACAAATATAAATGAACTTTGAATTGGCCATTCAAATGTTGATAATAGTATTATTATCATCATTCAATCATTCAATGAATATAATATAATGTGGTCGGCATCGTTTTTTTTATCGTTTGATTCAATGTTGAAGTCGATGATAATCAAATCGAAATTTTTATAATTCAGATCAAAAAAAAAAAATTAAATAAAATTTCATTCATCAAAAAATGATTGTTTGCTTGATTTGAAATCACTGAACAACAAATTGATGCTGACTAATCTTTTTCAATCATCAAATCTTCATCATCATCATCATCAAGTTTTTCGAATGGATAATGATTACCCATACCCACGGAAAAAGGGTTCGGTGAACTCAATCGAAAAAATGTTCTTGATCTTTTTTTTTGTAAAAAAAAAAATGAAAATTCATTCATCATGATCGTGATCTATGATGCTTCTGTGAATTCATGACCAATTATTCGATGATGATTATTCCAAGAATGAATGTGTGTGTGTGTGGCCACGATTTTTCTTCATAGATAAAAATTCAAAACAAAAATTTTTTTTTTCAACCACATTGGTCATCTCATCTATGTATGAGGAGTTTTTTTTCATTCGAAGAATATTTATAAACATTCGAATCAAAAAAATCCAATTCGATTCGATTCATATGGAAGAATGAAAAAGAAACTTGACCATGTGGTATATTTATGATAGAAATGATCGATCTATATTGTATATTTTATTCGATTCAATTTTTATTGGTTGCCACCAATGCTGAAAATGAAAAGCAAAAAAAAAAAAAAAAATAAGAAAATCTTAAAAACCGAAACATCAATTGATCATCGCCGGTATGGAAAAAAGGATCATCATCATAAATTCATCTATTTGTTCAGCAATAACAACAACTAAAAAAAAAAATTAAAAGAAAAGAATCAATTCTCGAACAGTCGATTCATTTATCAATTGAACGTTTCTCTATTGTTGTTCAATTACATACAGTGTTTTAATGCATGTTCATCATCATCATCATGGTTGCCCGATTCGGACATTTTTTACACATGTTGATCAAGGAAAAAAAATTGTATTAATTGTTATCATTTTTTTCAAATCATTGTTGTTTGGTTGATTTATAATTGGATTTTTTTTCTCTTTATTTTATTTAGGAAAAAATTCAAAAATACAATCAAAGGCTAAGCTATAGAAAACAATTTGCTTGACCATCAATTTTTTTCTTCATTGATTGAATAAAATGAATGTATTTTGATCATCATCATTCATATTGATCAAATATGAATGGATGAAAATTATAAATTGAATCGAATTGAAGTCTAAGAACAGCCGACATCAAAAAGGGGCTAATTGACTGCTGCTGCTGCTGTTGCTGCCAAACACATTGATTGGTTTGATTTGAAGATTTTTTTTTATATTTTCAAGTATTATCGTTATCTTATTTGGTTGTGGTCATGGTGAAGAAAGAAAAAGGCAGCAAGAGAGATAAAGAAAAACCGAAAACAATTATGATGACCTTATAGACCTTTGTTCGATTGTGTCCGATGCGAACCATTTAGATGAAATCATTCATTCATTTATTAACAATCAATTAACGAATCTCGAAATCAATAATAATGACGATGATGATTCGGTGTGAACGAAAATAGAAAAAATGGACCCCTTACCTTCATTTTAACAATGATAATTCAACGAATTGATTTCCAAAAAATGATGCTGAGAATGTTAAAGGTTAATCACACACACACACACACACACACATATGTTGTCAATTGTAATGGTTTGTTTTTTTCCAATCTTTTAGATGAAAAAAGCGGCAAATCAAAGTTATAAAAAGAGATAAATGTTTCATCAATTCAATCATTCATTCATTATTATGTTAGCGGATTTTGTAGCCAACAACCATAACCTGGTGGGAGGAAGAATCCAATTGAATGATTGATTAATAATTAAAAATTTGCAAAATCAATCTTTCGGCAACAATCTTTGAATATAAGAACTATCTTAATGATAATGATAGCGCCATCCATCGATTGCTTATAGAATCTATTAGAATTGAGGTAAAGTAACAAGAAAAAAAAATTGAGCACAACGTGTTGTGTCTATTGTATAAATGCTGATGATGATGATGAATAAATGTCGTCTGTTTTTTTTTGTTCAAAAAAATAAATTCTTTAAATGACCGAGAAACAACAAATAATTCAGCTGAAAATTTTATCAACCAGAATTCAATCAATTATTCTTTTTGCTAGTTGGATAAAGAAAAAGTAAGAAACAAAAAAAAAATCCATTTAGACCTTTGAAATTTTGTCTTTGTGTTGCAAATTATCTTGTTTCCAAGTTATCATTTTCATCATCATCATCATCATCATCGTTATTTATTACATCAAAAAAAATAATTATCCTTTCGATAAATTAAAGTATGTATAAAAAAAACCTTCCTGATTAATCTTAACATTCATATATATTTATTTGAATTATGTTGATTATTATCAAATTGTCACTAATTTACACATATGAATATCTCATCACTACATGTTACATTCCAAGTCTTCTTTTTTTTTATTTCCCCTCTGATATAGGCAAATATATATAAAAACAACGGTTTTTATTTCAAGGTTTCAATTTAATCATCATCATCATCACTGCTATCAATGACAATTAATGGTAATATTAATAATTTGACATTAATTTAAATTTTAATTGGCTTTTTTTTCTCTCTCTCTCACTTTTCTTTATTTTCCTATCGCCGTCTGTGTTTCGATTAATTAATATAAAATCATGTCATCATCATCATAATCATTATTATATTATTATCCTGTTGTCAACAACCAAAAAAAAAACGATAAAATGAAATTTGTTTTATGATGATTGTTATTTCAAATTTGCTTGCCAAACCCAACAATCGATATATAAAAAGATTGAATTTATAATCAACAACCATCATTATTGTCATAACAATGGAATTTGTTACAATGAAAACATTATATCGTCGCTAATTGTCATCATAATCATCATCATCATCATTCGATCTATCGATATTTGTCTGTCAAAATAAATTAACTAGCTGTTTTAAATTTTCCATTTATTCAATCATTATATTGTACAATTCGATAAATTGCTCGGTCAAAATTTGTTCAATAAGATTCAAGAGATCGAAATCTGAATATTTTTATTTCCTAATGGCACCAAATTTACATAAAAAATTAACTAAACCTGTATTTGTATCCAGTCGTGTTATACATGGTTTTGGTCGTGGTTCAAAAAAATTAGGCTGCCCAACAGCTAATCTTGAACATGATGCTGTACAAAAGATTAATCTTGAATCTGGCATCTATTATGGCTTTGCTCAATTAGTTGATCCACCAAAACAACAACGATCAACAACGATCAACAACAATAATGATCATACAAATTACTAATGAAGATCTAAGTATTTATCGAGCAACAAGTCCTTCAAATCCAATCTATCCAACTGTCATTTCATTTGGTTGGAATCCACATTTTAATGATGTTAAACAACGTACACTTGAAGCACATTTATTACATTCATTTGATGAAGATTTTTATAACAGTACTATTCGGGTGGCTATCTGTGGTTATATTCGATCGGAAAGAAAATTTAATTCATTAGAAGAATTAATCGATACCATCAAGGATGATATTCGACAAACCAAAGATGCATTACGAGAACCAGAACAACAATGGCTATCGGTTATAAATGATCCATTTTTCTTTGTAGAAAATTCAGCGATGAAAATGAAATTAACGGCGATCAATAATAATAATCATAGCCATGATAGTAACAATGTCCATATTCATAATAATAACAACTAGGTTTTCCTCTATTTTTCCCTTTTTTTCAACCACAGTATTCCATGAACAAGATAAAACAAACCAACTAAAAGAAATCAGAGTTCAAAATTCATTTCAACAACAAATACAATTCAAAATTGACCCAAAACTACTGACAACGAGAATAGCATCGTCATCAATCATAAAAGTGCAATTATGTCATTCTCAAATTTAAGTGATAATATGTCGCACTTTATTTTTTTTCTTTTCAATTATTTAAATCAATCAATCAATTTTTCATCGAAAAATTATTCGAATCGTATTCGTGTTGTTGTTTTTGTTGTTGTTATTATTGTTGTATACACACATCTATATACAGATTTTAAAATTCTATTCAATTTTTAAAAAAATTATATTTTTTATATTATTATAGATGATTTCATAATAAAATAGAATATTCTTATTTTTTAAATTTTATATATCGCACTCAAATATGATTCTTGTGAAAAAATAATGACCGTATTTTGTTGACGCATGCGTCAATGAAAAAGGTTATGGTTTTTTTGAATTAAAAAAATTTTTTTTTTTAAGATTAATTTTGGTGCTCATTATATATAACATATATATACCGTGGTCGAACAAACACACAAAAAGAGAATATGAAGGCGGTATTGTGATGATGATGATATATTGTCGTTATATTCAAAATCATTGAAAACAAATATCACGTGATACATTGGATAGCTCCACCTAATGGTCATTTTGCTCATAAATAGAATCCGGCTGTATTTATGGTGTTCTTGTTGACTCACATCTCTGTCTGTGTGTTTGTATTGCATATATATACTCGTTTTATATTTTTTTTTATTTGTTTGTTACTGCTTTTGGTGTCAACATATGAGCTAATTGGGGCTTTGTATTTTTTTTCCATTCAATTGACCATCATTTCAATCGAATATTCCAAAATCTAAAAATACATACAGGTATATCCGTTGTGTTATTGTATTGTGTGTGTTTCCATTCATAACGAATGAAAATAACATTTGATGAGAATAATATATTTTTGTTTGTTTGTTTGTTTGTTTGTTCTTAATCATTCAAAATCCAAATTCATTGCAAAGCAATTCCATGAATCGTACATATCAATTTATGGTAAAATTTTGAATTTTTGGAAACCTTCGATTCCATGATTATATCATGATGATTTGCTAGAGAAAAGGTAATGAATCAAAAAAAAATTGTAATAAATTTATTTAATTTAGTTTCGAATTTCATTCAACGATATCAACATTTCATTTTACTTTTTGTGTTTGTGTTTGCGTTCATTCACCAGAAGAAAAAAAAAATTTCTGTCATGATAATTTACATTAGATATATATTGATGATGTCTGATGTGTATAATTGTCAATTTTTTTTTGTTTATAATTGATGATTATTATGATGATGATGATCATCATCATCATTATTTATTTAGATTTTCTAAACCATTTATCGTATCATCAACAAAATCATCATAATAATCATACAAGTTGTCTTGCATCATCATACATTCCATTGCTTTTCATTTCCCATCCTTCCAATATAATGTTTTCAACCATTCTATATACATACAAATGAATGATCAAATTTCGACTAATTCATTGATGAATTTCTTTTTTTTGCTCTTTTTTCTTTTATTATGATTGACAGATTTCCAAACTCAAATCAAATGAAATTATTATCAATTGTTTGTCATCGATATGGGATGGTCAAAAAAAATTTTTTTTGTTTCGAATAAATGAATTATATTATGAACTGATCGGTTACAATTTTCATTTTATCAACGTCGTACTATATACCACACTACATTATCATCATCATCATTGTAATAGTAAATGAAATTCAACAAAAACAACAAAACACATTGATATCGAAATTTGAAAACAATGATAACTGGTGGTGGTAACGGTAATGGTAGTAATCTTGGGGGCTGTGGTAGTGGTGTAACATCATCATCATCGGGTAGATCCACCCCATATGATTCAGTAGCAACAAATAGTATTATTTCACAGAATATGATGATGATGATGACAGCAACGGCGACATCGCAACATTTGAACACACCGATTACAACATCTTCTTCATCATCATCATCGGCTATAAGATTTGAGGATAAACCACCGGCACCACCGGTACGATTAGCATCAGCTCGTGATCATAATTCCATTGTACCAATCATACCATTGAATCAAGTTAATAATAATAACGGAAGTAATAATAATCTAAACAACAATAATAATAATCACGATTATATTACGAATAATCACAATAATAATAACAATATACCATTGGATATGCGACCATTACCAAAAGTTCCATCCGAAGAGGATAATATTGGTGGTGGTAAAGAAGGAAAGAAAATTTCGGCATTTAAAAAATCAAAACTTCGAAGTTCAATGAAAAAATCTTCATCAAATGAATCTACAACGGCAAATAACAACAACAATAATAATAATAATAATAACGCTAATAATAATTCTGGTTCGAAATCAAATGGATCATCTGCAAGAAATTCATCGGAAGCTGATCGTGGTTCCGGTGGTAGTACAAATGGTACATTTACAATTAGTGGTGTTGGATTTTTTAGCCGTAATAAATCATCATCATCATCAACAACAGCAGCAGCAACAACAACATCTGAGCATCATTCATCGGAAAGTGGCGGTGGTGGTGGTAAACCAATCATATCACCACCAACAAATTTCGAACATACATTACATGTTGGTTTCGATCCGAATACTGGTGAATTTACTGGTATGCCAAAAAATTGGTATGTTATGTTGAAAAATTCCAATATTTCAAAATTGGAACAAAAGAAAAATCCACAAGCTGTGATCGAAGTGCTCAAATGGTATGAAGAATCAACAAAAAAAGATATTATGGAAAAGGGATTCAAATATATGACAATGGGTAAGTAATCTCGATAATTGGATGATCATTGTTTCAGGGTTCATTTTTTCCTTATTTATTTTTGTGTGTGTGAATGAAGAGTAAAAAAATAAATTATATATGAGAATTTTATGAAATTTTTCTCCACCATAAAAAAAAATCTAAAATTAGCCATATGCATAGTGAAAGGCGTCAATAACATCACCATAATCTGAACAACAGTTTTTCTTGTAAATAATCGTTGTGAAAAAAAATGTCGTAGGTTGTATCAAATAAGCTAGGTCAATATAATTGTGAATTCTATCGTCAAAACTGTAACATAGCTTTCCGAGATTTTTAAATACGACAAGTCTCAAATAGAATTCTACACTGATAATAATAATAATGATGATGACAGAAAATATTCGGGAGATTAATATACTATATTACGTTATATCAAAAAAAATAAGAAATGGCTAAATTTAGCTTTTTTTTTAGCAGAAAAACTAACACACACGAGACATTTTATAGTATGATAAATTGGTCTGAAATGGTTTGAAATGCAATTTGGGTGTTGCTTGCTTGGTGTTTTATTTTATTTTAGAATTAGAATATTGTATGTTTGAATGTTTGGTTTTTTTTGTTTTTGAAGAAAATTATATATTGCTTTTTTCTGGCTATTTTTAGTTTTTTTTTTGTTGACATTTTAATTTGTTTTGAAATTTTATTTTCTATTTTTTCCGGTTTTTTTTGTAATTTTTTGGGCAATTATTGTGCTGTGCAAATTTTGGTTTTCTGGTTTCTTACATTTTTTTTTGTTTATTTTTCTCTCTCTCTCTTTTTCTTTGTATTGATTTCTGATTGATTCAAACACACAACAATAATAATAACACAAATAATTTTTAGATACAGAATCAACATCACATTCCTCATCGGATAAATCATCAATATCTGGATCACATCATCATATAAATAGTTTTTTACATCATGGCCATCATACACATCATGGACATCCACATCATCATTATAATGAATTATTGTTATCTGGTTCACAGCCAACACTTTCAAGCCATCATTATAATAATAATAATCATTATCATGGTGGTGGATATCATCCAAGCCATCATCATCATATACATCTTTCAACATCACAAACACAACAACAACAAGGGTCATCATTGTATCAACATCGACCATCACCAGCATTACCTCCACCAACGCCTCAAACTAAATTAAATAATTCCGGTCTACCACCGACACCACCAAGAGCACCTGGAACAAAACTTGGATCATCATCAACGACCGTACAACAGCAGCAGCAACAACAACATCCGATAACTGGTATAATATCATCATCAACATCATCATCATTATCAACATTTTCAACTTTAACAACAACCACCAGCCCTACCGGTGGTTCGACTAGTCCAACAGCAACATCATCATCATCAGATGATATACATTGTACAACAGCAACCGGACAAACATCAGCATGTAGCCTTTTAACATCGGCAACAAATTCATCAACATTGGCCGGTAGTGGCTTAGGGGTGGTAACCACCACCACTGGAATCGACAATAATAATGTAACCATAACTGGATCAATTTTATCATCATCTGGTTCCGGTTCAATATCAAGTTCATCATCGATGAATTGTTTTTCATCAGCAAGTGGTGGTGGTGGTGGACCAGCATTGAAATTATCGAATAGTGGCAATAGTATTGGTAGTAATGGTAGTGGTGTCGGCTCTGCTGCTTTGCCATCGTTATCCGAAACAATATCACCATCTTCATCATCAATGTTGAAGAAATTACAATCAATAGATTTGAATCAAAATGAATCAATGATCAACATAAATAATAATAAGTCATCATCATCGATACCGCCGCCTATTAATCCTAGACCAGAAAAAACAAAATCCATTTATACGAAACCAATTTCACCACGTGATATTCTTAATAATAATAATAATTCGAATCAAAACATGACAATCGGTAAGAACAATAATGATGATGATACAAATTCTGCTCTTATAATTTCTACTGCTTCCGCTACTACCACTATTACTACTTCTACTACTGTTGATGCTAAAATTATTTCCGCTTCCATTTCCGATAATAATTCTCCTATTACTTTGATTGAATCTAATAATAATAATGATCCATTCTTACTATCTACGCCTGTATCATCTAATCAATCACCTATTAATAAATCAAAAATCGTTAATCATAATAATAATAATGAAATTTGTTCCAAATTATGTTCAGCTCAATCAGCGGCATTTGCCAAAACGATTCTGATGATGAATCCTGGTCATCTTCAACAACAGCAGCAGCATTCTCATAATAATAATAATAATAATAATGTCCAATCACCAATGTTACCACCACCGACACCACTATTGAAACCACGTGTGCCTAAACCGAATCAAATCGCTGCAAATAAAATGTCTGATGAAGAGATTTTAGAACGATTACGATCAATAGTTACTATCGGTGATCCACATCGAAAATTTACTAAAATGGAACGTATTGGACAAGGGGCAAGTGGTGTTGTATATACGGCCATTGAAATTAGTACCGGAATGCAAGTAGCTATTAAACAGATGAATCTATCACAACAGCCAAAAAAAGAATTGATTGTCAATGAAATACTTGTGATGCGTGAGAATAAACATCCAAATGTAGTGAATTATCTGGATTCATATCTAGTGGGCGAAGAATTATGGGTAGTAATGGAATATCTAAGCGGTGGATCATTAACCGATGTGGTTACTGAAACCTGTATGGAAGAAGGTCAGATTGCTGCCGTTTGTCGTGAAGTATTGCAAGCATTGGAATTTCTTCACTATAATCATGTTATACATCGTGATATAAAATCCGATAACATATTGTTAGGCCTTGATGGATCAGTAAAATTGACTGATTTTGGTTTCTGTGCACAAATATCACCAGAACAAAATAAACGTACAACAATGGTCGGTACGCCATATTGGATGGCACCGGAAGTTGTTACACGTAAACAATATGGACCAAAAATTGATATATGGTCACTGGGTATAATGGCCATCGAAATGATTGAAGGTGAACCACCATATATGAACGAAAGTGATCCATTACGGGTATGATTAGGATTTTTTTTCATTTTCAGATTTTAATGTTTTTTTTTCTCACACTACAGGCTATTTATCTGATCGCAACAAATGGAAAGCCGGAAATTAAAGAGAAAGAAAAATTATCGCTTTTATTTCAAGATTTCCTGGACAAGTGCCTTGAGTGTGATGTTGAAAAACGATGGTCAGCATCTGAATTACTAAAAGTATGTTTTTTGGAAATCGATCGCGTGTTTCATTTTATTTAATTTGAATTTTTTTTTTGTTCCATTTTTTTCTCTTTTCATACCCACGCCCATTACATAATAAACTATAATCTCGTTTTATAGCATCCATTCTTGAAGACATCAAGTCCGTTATCAACATTAAATCCATTAATATTAGCAGCAAGAGAAGCAGCACGTACTCATTGACTAGATGTATCTGGAGAAAAATTTCCTAATCATTGACAATTTTTTTTATATGCGTGTTTGTGTAGCATGATGTGATGTAATATTCTATTCTATCTATCCAACATTTAAGATATTGAATTTTCAAATCTTTTTTTTCTCTAAACGGCTCTTCCGTCACGTTATATTAAGAATCGACGTGATTATATATTAATTATGATTTATTTATTCGAAGATTGATTTGTATAGGAACAAATTTCGAAATTTCTGCTAAATCAATCTTGTAATCTAATCTCTATCATTCGATCAATGTTTAGATTATCGTACTGATTTTGATACATAAACACACACACACACACAAACGATGTATGTTAGGATTTTTTTTCTGTTTGTTTTGATTTCGAAACACAAACATTTTTTTCAAATGAATGTCCACGTTTTTATTTTTAATTTATGTATGTTTGAAAGGTTTGTTTTTTTAACTGGGAATCAATCTGCACACACACACACACACACAAACAAACAAATACTTAGGAAAGATGATTGAATTTTTTTTTGTCGTATCTGTCCATTTGGCTTTTTTTTTGATGGCCCTAACCGTGGTTTTTGGTTTTAACATGTCCCTTTTTTGGGGAAGGGAAAAAATTTATTTTTATAATAATATATTTATGATGAAAATGATAATCATTCTATCTATCGATTGATTATTTAATCAATCAATCAAATTTCATTGATCTGTATATTTTTTTTTATTTATTTATTTAGAAAAAAAAACAAATAAAATTTGAAATTTAAAAAATTGATTTGAATTTTGATTAGCAAAATTGTTTGACAATGTTTTTTTTCTTGATGTAAAATTGAATTTTTTTTTTTGCTTCTTATGACAATCGTTGTTTAATCAATGTTTCTAATTGTCGTGCATCAGCAGCAAATTTTCTTATACCTTCGGATAATTTTTCGGTTGCCATTTCATCTTCATTCAATTCCCAACGAAAACGTTTTTCATCATAATGTACCGGTGTTTTAAATGTATCTATTTCGGCGGATTTTTTCGGATCCAGATAACAGTTTATTTGTACATTTGTTTCTGCTTCTAATTGTGCTAATAATGATGGTGCAATTGTTAATAGATCACAACCAGCCAATGATTTAATCTGATCAATATTACGAAATGATGCACCCATTACAACGGTTTTATAGCCATGATGTTTATAGTAATTATAGATACTTGTCACTGATTTAACACCTGGATCATCAGCTGGATTTTCATAAATCTTTACGCCTGTACGTTTACAATACCAATCATAAATACGGCCAACAAATGGTGAGATTAATGTTACATTTGATTCGGCACATGCAACAGCCTGTGCAAAATTGAACAATAATGTCATATTACAATGAATACCGTATTGTTTTTCAAGAATTTCGGCCGCTTTTACACCTTCCCATGTGGTGGCCAATTTGATCAATATTCGATCTTTTCCGATACCCATTGTTTCATATAATTCAATAATTTTACGAGCTTTTTGTACGGATCCATCAATATCGAAACTAAGACGTGCATCAACTTCGGTCGATACACGGCCAGGAATAATTTTCAATATTTCTTGACCAAACAATACGAATAGATAATCCATAGCTGATTCTAATGAATTTTCTGGATATTGACGGCCATATTCAACTGCTTTATCGAATAGATGTGAATATTGTGGTAATTTTGATGCGGCCAATATCAATGATGGATTTGTTGTAGCATCAGTTGGTTTAAATGATTTTATTGATTGAAAATCACCTGTGTCGGCAACGACAATCGTACCATGTTGACGAAGTTGTTCCAATGATGATAAAATTGAAGATTCCATTTTGATTGAAGAGATTTGATAATTTTGTTGAAGAATTAAAACACAAATAAAAAAATCAACACTTTTGTTGAGAAAATTAACGTTTCCTTTGTTGACGTGTCAAATGTGGTAAATGTGAATTATTTCTCGCTCGTATTTGTTGTCTTTGTCTGTTTTTTCCTGTAAAAAACAATGTTTTAGCAATGAATATGACGGAATGATAATATCAAGGAAAACCAGTACTTTGTGTATATCGATGGTGTGTGTGTGTGTGTGCTATGAATGTTTCATTCAGAATGAATTAAACAACAAGTGTTTATATATCATACCGGTGGTGGTAATAGTGGTGTGATGCGTATCGTTTTGAAGGTTTGGTTTGATTTTGACCAACTAACTAGTTAAACAGGCAAAAAAAAATCAATTCAATTATCGATTGTCAAACACACACACACACACATACATTGGTAGAGGCATACACATTGATAATGATGATAATTTACAATTATGATTTTTTTTCATGTCGCTAATGCCATGCTATTCATTTCAATCAATGATAATGGTAATGAATTTTAAACTTTTGTTGAGCGTTTTTTTTGGGCCATCCATTTCGCACTGTATTTTGATTTCAAATTTTTAGCGCGCCTAATTTTTTTTTATTCGTTTTATCTTTCCACTTTTCTCATAATTATAATTACCATAATTATCAAAATCATGACATTATTATTACAGAAAAATTTTATCATTTATCATTAACACGCACACACTCAAAGCGAAAGAGGCAAAAAGGACAATATAATTTGATATCGATAATCGATTGATCGTTGAGATTTCCAATAAATAAAAAAAGCTTGTTTGTTTGATCCAATTAATTAATTGAAAATTCATACCTAGATAACTTTTTTTTTCACCATCATTATTGTGAATATGGCTCATTTATTGCATCATCATCCACAATGACATTGATTAACATTTTTTATACATTTTCAAATTTGATTTTTATTTCTCTATACTGATGATAATTGATGGTGGTACAAAATTGACATCATCATTATTATATATCAGTATTATTTTAATTAATAATAAATCAAACCATATCGAACGATTTGGTTGCAATTCAACATTTTTTTTCTTTTGGTTTCGAATTTCTAAAATAAAAAAAAAATAAATGATACATAAATGTATAAACTATCAGTTGAATATTTTTTTTAGGGATGTGGAAATTCGGATTATCATTCGATTTGATTGGAGCAAAGTAAAGAAAAAATTGAAATTCAAAACCTTAGAACAAAATTGTTTGTTCACTCTTATTGTTTGCTTCATTACTATATAAAAAATATTTTTCAATGTTGATTTTTCTCCTTTTTTTTCTCGTTGCCTGGATCGATTCTTAATTCAATCCGTTCTTCATTCTCATTGGTTTAATGTACACACGATCAACACTCATATACACACACACACTCACTCAAAAAAATTGATAAAATTGATTCATATAAATAAAAATATCAAAGAAATGAAATAGAAAGAGAAAAAAGTCCCTTTCAAGTCCTTGAATCTTACTGGATCTATAATGGCTATTAATTCTATTTGGAACATGCTCCGAAAATCCAAAAATGGTATACAAATAATGATAACGATAACATTTTCACATCTGTTCCGGGAGGGCAGAATTTTTTCTTTTTTTTCACGAAACAAAATCAAAATAACTAGCTCAAGGACAATGACGATATGATGACCGTGTTTTTTTCCAGAGAGAGAGAGAGAGAGAGAGAAAAGAAGAGAGTCAACTAGAAAATAAAATTGTCTTCCTTTATATATATAGATAGTCAAGAAACTAATAATAGAAAATTCATTTTTAGCTAGCTAGGTTCTACTCCTACACACACATATTATATTTTCCAAACATAATATATAGCCAGAATAAAATAATACCGCATTACAATGAGCAAAAATAAAACAAAAACCGAAAAAAATGATAATCATAGTCACATGCTTCAATTTTTGGGATTTGGTTTTCTAATATCAACCAATAACAACAATAACAAAAAAAAAATTGGTGAACTTTTATATTTAAAAAAAAATTCACCAAATATTGATGGTCCTAGCATTGGGCCCATACACACACAAATGAACTCAAACAAAAAAACGAACAAAACCACCACCCAAGAATATATAAACAATAAATACACATCTTCATTTACATCTTGAAAACATACCATTCATTCTATAGCTTCATAGATCACATACTGAAACGAACGAATGAATGATGATGACATCCACATTTCAGCCTAACTTATCAAACGAACCCAAATACTATGAAAACTATCAATACGAACCACCACCACAACCATGAATTGAAAATCAGTACTATTTGGCTTTCTAACTTGAAATTGTTATTATATATGGATTGGATGCTACACACACAAAATACATTAGCATCACAACATAAAACATTCGCATCACCAGCCATCGGCACCAACATCACCACTATTCATTTCAGGATTCCAAAAAATATTTTATTTTTTTATTTGTTGTTATCGTTGTTATTGTGTCATTATATTGTGTTCCAAGGCCATCCATTTATTCATTCATTCAAAAATGGATCCTATATGATCATCAATGTATATAAATACGTGACGGGTATAGTTGAAAATCAAACGCCACTACCATCAACACCACCACCACCGCCTTCACTATCAAATGTACCCGCCATATATTTCGCGAAAAAAATTGTTCATTTCGGTAACCTTCACCTAAAACTTTGCTACAACTCACTCACTCTACTTAGTAATACATTATAATAGTATGTTCCAAATGGAACAACAAAGTGAGTCGGCTCATTTCATTCATTTATTCAATTGTATTCGGTTTTGATCTAGGAAAAATAACAACAACAACAACAAACTAACGAACCACATATAGAATATTATCATTTAACATCGAAAAAACATTCCAAAAAGAATTTTCATTTTAAATCATTGAATTCTTAAGTGTTAAACTAGGCCATCATCACCATCAACGATTCTTTGTGTGTTTGTGTATCTGTGTTGTGAAACAGTTTATCAGATATTAATTTGTGACCAGAAAGAAATTTGTTTTGAATTTCAAATTTCAACAATCACAACTAAAAGAGAAAAGATGCCACCTTATTCATCAATAATATTAATTTTCATTGCAATTGCAATGATGACCAATATGTCAATATGGGCACAACCAGCTAATCAAAATCGACCAACATTGCGTGGTTTAACAACATTGGTAAGTGTAATATTCAATCAATTTAATTAATTTAAATTTGATTTATTGAATGTGATTGTGTGAAGATAGATTAAAATGTTGACATTTTTAAATTTGAATTTTTTCTCCTAAAATTTTTATGGCGACAATAGCGACCACCATTTGTTGAAAAAGATTTGAATGGCAAACTAACTGGCTATTTTGTTGATCTTTTGAATGAAATGGCACAAATTGGTAATTTTAATTATACATTAACCGATTCGGTTAATCAGGATTCAACAAATGATGGATTTCAAAGTCGTCCAACCGGTCTGATTAATGAAGTTTTCCGTAATGTAAGTAATGATAAGTAATCATTTTTTTCTCTAAATATCGCTGATTACAATGGTTAATTTAGAGAGTTGATTTTGCAATCGCTGATTATCTATATCGTACGGCAAGTCAACAACGTTATGTTGATTTCAGTGATTCATATATGGAATCAAATCTGAGTGCATTGATACATAAAGATCGTATCATACAGAATAATATCAAAACTATTGATGACTTATTGGATCAACGGTCTAAACCACCAGCAGTGATACCGGTTGTAAATCAACAACAACAATCGTATCAATCACAGCAATCTAATCAACAACAACAGCAACAACCAGAAGAAATAATACAATTAGGTACTGTACGACAAATCTATCGAGATTTGAGTGTCGGTACCGATCCATTAAGTCGTCGTATTTATGAACAATTGCATAATAATCCTGGTAATATGGCCGAAAATCGTCAGATAGGCATTGAAAGAGCAATGAAAACACCATATGCATTCATACAGGTAATAAGTCGGATTTTAATTGATGATTGATGATTTTTTTCATTTCCAAAAAAAAAAACAACAACAACAAACAGGAAAGTATTAATAATGAATTGGCAATGGATGAAAATTGCGAATTAAAACATATTAAATTGGAATCAACAAATTTTCCAATGGCCGATACACATTACGAATATGGTATAATTGGACAAAAATATTCCACACATTTGGAGATAATGAATCGTGCTATACGTGAATTAAAAGCTAATGGCCGTTTAGATGAATTGAAACGCCGTTATTGGAATCGTAAATGTAATGGTGGTGTGAATAGTTTTGAACAATATCGTTATATGTTAACCGTTGTGACAACATTATTCTCATTATTCTTGTCATTATTTATTCTTAGTTAAATATTCTATGCTTGCAAACGCACACACACACACACACACACACCAGAGAGAGAGAGAGAGAAAGAATAATTGTCCACAATGACCAAACAACTAAGAATTATAACCAAAAAATAAAAAACAAAACAAAAAAAAAATTTCAAAAAAATTACTCTATGAATTTCATCCACTCTAGAATATATATTTCAGACACACAATCCTCGTTCAATATACTCATATATATTTTTTGCTTCCAAAATACAAATTGTCGATTGATTCATCTTTTTTTTCTCAGTGCCAAATACAAATATTGGTTCGAACACACACAAACAGAAAAATGATGCAGAAAAAAAGGGGTTAAATTGTTTTTTGACACAATAACAAAACATTATACTGTTTTCTGTTTTTTTTTCACAACAATTAATTTTAGCCAAAAAAAAAATCCATATAGTGGTTATAATGCCGTAGCGTTATTCATTTATTCATTCGATACAACAAAAAAAATTGAATTATTATTTGTAAATAATGTGTAATTTTCATTTGACAATTCATTTGTTCTCACATTTCATTTTATTTTGATCTTTCGATGCTTTACGGATCTCGCTTGACATTTTACCTACATTCATTCAAACGCTCATAACATATACACGCGCATAAAACATCATACAAAATGTTCAAAAGAATTTTTTGTTTTTTTTTGTTTTGCTCCAATCACAACAATAATAAACAAGAACAACAATGACAATGACAACATCGAATACTTGTATGATTCTCAGGTAAACCAAAAAAAAAGAAGTTTGATTTGAAACAACAACCAAAAAAATCAATAATCTAAAAACGAAGAAAAAAATCAACAAACAATCAATCAATATTGCCTATCATCAAACTCAATCACATGAATGAAGCAAAAGTTTTTTCTTCTCTCGCAATTCAATTGAATATTCACAAATTGTTGTCCACCAAAAAAGAAACAAAAACAAAAAACAAAAAACAAAACAAAAATCAAGCAATATCACCATTACCATAATATGCCAAATGTGAAAAAAGGATTTTCAAAATGTTTAAATCTTTTTTTTTTGCCCACTACTATTAGCCACATACCAAAACCAAAAAAAAAAAAAAAAAAACATTAATTTATCGATCTGAATATCGAATACTGAATGATGAATTGTAGAAAAAGATAATATATTCAAAGTAGAATTGTATTAACATCGTCATCATACTCATCATCATTATCATTATCATCATCACCATCACCATCATTATTATTATTATTGCTATTCGGAATAACTCAAACATAAATCGTATATGTTACACACACACCCACATGAACATGCATAATTAATAATAATAAAAATATATATATTCTTTGATATATACATTGATATAACAAAACATATAGATATTTTTAAGTTTTTTTTGGCTGTTTTTGATTTTTGTTTTTTTCATTCATTCAGTTCGAATGTGTTTGATTTAATTTTCAAAACGTGAAAAAAAAACAATTTTGTTCGTTCCAAACATCATCGTGGTCGTCAGAAGAGTGTATTGCAGCATGAAAGCATGTAATTGAATGTTACAAATTTTTATATTTTTTTTTTTGGTTCCATTTTCCGTTTTCTTGTGTTTTTTTTTTTTTTTTTTGGTTACTTGTCATTCATTCATTTATTCATTATGATGATTTTATTCTTGCCATTCTATTCTTTTGAAATGTGGAATATTATTTTCAACAACAAAAAAAAGTAAATAAATAAATTGAATAAAAATCAATTTTTGGTTCTGGTTTTTTTTCTGATTTTTTTGACATCTATGTTTTGTTGCTGTTTTTGTTGTTGCTTCCGTTAGGTTCGACTTTTGTTACAATTCATTATATATAGCAGCAATCATATGCAACACATTTTGGCTTAAACAATCTTAATTGAATTTGATCAAATTGAATAACATCCGGTTTTGGTGTGGCTTGAATATTATATATTATATATATCTTATTTCTCTTGCTTCAATGTTTACAATTTAATCGGTTTGATATTTTCAAATTGATGATATTTTTTTTCTTTGTTGGGTAGTCTATATCATTGGTGGATCACAATAACAATCACATTGATGGATGTGAACAAATTTCGATCTACCAAATATCTATTCAATTTATCGATATAATCGTCCAGTCAATGCATTAAATTATAACAATAATAATAATGTTATACAATTGGAAAACTGATTCGTAACAACAGCAAAAAAAAAAACTTTGATAATTGTGGCCATGGCAAATCATAAAAATCAATGCTTCATTTCACTATTGTTAATAATAATAATTATTATTATTATTGAAAGTGTTAATAGTCAAATTACAATTTTTAACAATGAAGGTGAATGGATTGTCGACACTGTTGAAGATGTTGTTGATAAACATTCGAATGAAATTCAGCAACAGCTATATCTACAACAACAAGATCAAGATGATGATGATGATGATGACGAAAGTGATAATGTAATCACATTGAATGGTGCAACCGTATTGGTAAATTAAATTTGGTTTATTTTCAAAAAAAAATTGATCCATTTTTTTTCGTCGCCCACCGATATAGAATCCACCATTTATCTATAGTGAAAGTGGACCATATCGTGGATTCTGTGTAGATATACTAAAAGAATTGGGATATCGTCTAAAATTTCAATTTACATTACGACAAAGTTATGATGGACAAATTGGTTCAATACGATCACATGATGGTGTTTTCGGTGAAATTATCGAAAAGGTGTGTGTCTGTGTGTGTCTGTGTTTTCCGTTCTGTTTTTTTTTTTTCGTATGAAATTCTAATCAATTTTTTTCCATTTCCACATACTATAGTATGTTGAATTCGCAATTGGTGACATTAGTAGTAATTGGCTAAATACACGTAAAGAAGCGGAACAAAATGATATCATATTCACACGACCAATCTATATATCAACAATGAAAGTATTATTGACGAAATCGTTGTTTAAAGAATTAATACAACGTAAACGTCGACAATGTCAAATGGATTTACAGCAACAAAAAATACGAATCGACGTACGTAATCATAGTGATTATTCACGATTCATCGATATGAATCATCAATCGATTGATTGTGCAATCATTTTGAATAAATCAAACAATAACAATAATGATGATGAAATGAAGAATGGCCAATTTTATTTTAATTATGATGATGATAATGATGTTAATGAGATGCCAATGTTGACTATACATGATATATTTAATCAAGCCGATCTTGTACGTGTTATATTCAAAGGTGGTGCCGTACATCGTTTTTATTCAACAATTAATATTGATTATCTAAATGATTTAATCATTGTTGAACGTTCATCATTATCAACATTATTACAACGTTTACAACGACAACGATATGTATTGATTGATGAATCAAAATTTATCGATTATTTTGTCGATCATCATGATTGTGAATATACTAGTATTGATGTTGCACGACGACAACGTATTTGGTTAGAAATGAAAAATAATAAAAAAAATGTACATTTTGATATTGGTATTTCGAATGGGCCAACAACAACATCAAATGGATCATCAGTAACAACACCAACAGTGACCATAATGGCACAACAATTAACAATACGTAAAGAGGAATTATTTCAGAATAATATAGCTATTGCTTTTTCAAAAACATTCATCGATAAATCGTTTACGTTAAATAATAATCAAGAACAAAGAAATTGGCTCAATGAATTTGATCATACATTAGATATGATGGATAAAGAAGGCATTCTACAACAGATTCGTGATCGACATTGGTTAAATAATTGTCGCCGTGAAGGTAGACAACAACGACAAATGTCATCATTATCATCATCATTAGCAATGAATTCAATGATTGTTTTTTCATTTCAAACATTAATTTTTTATTTATTTATTTGAATAATCAAGAATTATATAAAATTAAATTTTCAAAATCAGAATGGAAATCTTTTTGGATGGATGAAAAAAAACATGCATAAAAATAAACACAATCATAATCATATACAATCCTCGCAATCAATTTTTGTTTGTGTTTGATTCCAAAATCCTTGAACTTGTAAACAAAAAAAAATATATGCGAAGTCATTTGTGTGAATATAAATTGAAATCATATTTTAATTTCCATTATTTTTCAATTTCAAATATAAATAACAGCGTCAAATCGAAAAACAACTACACAAAAACAAATTCGATTAGGACTTGTTTGGCCTTATAATCTCAATATATATATATATACATTCTCGGGTCGATGGCGTTATGATGAGATTTCGTAATCATCATCATCATCATCATTAAATCGAAATGAAATTGGATTGAAAAAATATTATTAAAACAACAACAAAATCATTATACAAAAAAGTCAAAACAAGAGTTTTTTACTAAGCAATCTAAAATTAAAAAAAATTCATATTTTTTTGATTAAATTTTTCAATCGTTTTTTCTCTTCTTTTTTGTAGAAGTTACTGAATAAAAAAAAGGAATGATTCGGTTATGTACAACAAGTTTGAATGATGATGATGAATTTTGAAAGTGATGGAAGAAAAACGGAAGAAAAAGTTATTGACATTTAAATGAATTGAATGAATGACGAAAAAAAAAATTCCATGAAAATTCATTGAATAAATAACGAATTTTCAAAGAAACCAACGATTTCAAATTCATCATTCGTTTTGATCAAATCAACACCGGATAAATTCCTTTGGGTTTTTTTTCAAGTGTTTGTTTGTTTGTTTTTTTCTCTCTATTTTCGTGTTTCTGGCGTTGAAATAATCCATGAACACACACACACACACAGACACAAAATGAAAAACTGAATTCAATTTTGAAATATTAAATTCTGAATATTTTATTTTACAGTGAAAAGTTTTTTGAACTAAGAAAAACGAAAAGAAAAAAAAATTAATTTGAATAAAAATAATAATTAGTTTTATTTTGTTTTGAGCATCCATTTTACATCATAATCATAATCATAATTATCGTCAAAGATCAATGGTCGTTATAATCAATTTATATGTGTTTGATCTATCTATACAGGTTTCAATTTGATTTAACCACGCACCGAATCACGCAAGCTCGGATTTTCTGAAAACAAGAAAATATTCGATTTGATTTGATTCAATTTGAAGTTTGTTTTGAACATCATCATTCAATTCAATTCAATTCTCTCGTCGCCAACAATTGCAATGCAATATTGTTTCTAATCATTCAATGCCGTTGTCGTGTGTGTGTGTGTGTGTTCATCGCAAAAAAAACTTCCACCGTGACAAAAAAAAATCGAGAGCATCTTAAAATCCATTCATTTTGTTTCGATTAATTTGAAAAGTTAAAAATTTTTTTTAATTTTTTTCAAACATAAAAAACGATACATTAAACGATGCAATGGTATAGATCAGTGGTCTTCAACTCCAAGCACTGTGTGCCAATGTAAAGCTATAGCGTTTAGCAAGCAGCTACCAAAAGCTTGTCGACTCCTGGTAATAGATATTTGAAATAACAAAAATTAGAAAAAAAAATATCGTCTGCTGATCAATAAGAATGTGATTATTATTTGTGCCACTTGAAGTTTTTATTATATGACCATTGCATTCATCCATTCAATCATACAAGTGGCTTAGTTTTTTTTTTCTCTCATTTCAACATCTTCATCATCGCCGTTGTTGTTGTCGTCGTCGTCGTAGTCATCGTCCAAATAAAATTATGTTTTTCATTTCTTTTTTTAACTTTTTTCTTGAATTTTTTTCATTAATCTGCTGATATTATCCAAGCAAGTTCTCTCAGTGTTTGTGTGTGTGTGTGTGTGTGTGTGATTTCGAAATTGATTTTTTTTGGATATTGAAGATTTTGTCATTTTCATTTCAAAAATATTTTGCCTTTAAATTTATATTGATTAACGCAAAGAGAAATTTGGTAAAGAGAAAACACTCTAAAAGTGAGAGAAACTTCGAAAGGATCAAGTTATTTTTTTCAAGAAAATTGTTGTCGTTTCCAATGGATTTATTTATTACGAGAAAATTTTTTTTGTGTGTGTGTGCCTCATTTCAAATCATTCAACGACAACGACGACGATGATGATCAGTGATGACCAATACAATACAATGTTCTTGTGAACAGTGTGTTTATGATCAAAATGTATTGATCTAATATTTTTATTTTTATTTTTTTTTTGAAATAAAATCCAAACAATAAACAACGATAAAAATATGATTCAATCAAATCAAGGTATTATTGGCCATTATTTACCGCCAGGTAGTAATGGCGGTATTAGTGGTTCATTAGGTGGTGGTAATGTACAATTTTCTCAACATAATCATCATCATCATCATCATCATTATCATCATGATAATAATCACACATCTAGTCAACAAATGAATCAATCAAAAATGATTATATCATTATTATTGAATAATAGTTCTACCTCATCGCCATCATTGTCATTATCATCATCATCACCATCATCATCATCAATGTTGTTATATAATAATAATAATAATAATGAAACAACAATAAATTCAACAATAATTAATTATACAAATATTAAAAATCTAGATAATAAAAGTGATATTCATATTATTAATCATAATAATAATAGCAACAATAATCTTTTATGTCAACCACATGCACCGGTTGAAATGCTTGATGAATGGGAACAAATGTTATTTGGTTCGTCAATTTTTATAACGGCAATCATTACGTTTTTATTGAATTTATTTGTAATTATTACATTGATTTTAAATCGTTATTGTAATGCCGAACAATCCGGCGGTGGTAGCCGCCAGAATAGTTTATCAACAACATCAACAATGGTGAATACATCATCACAATATAAAAATAATAATCTAGTTAATAAAAGATTATCCAATGATTCTACGATTGTACGTGGTGTTGTTTCATCGATAGCAACAACAACAGCGACAACAACAACGACAACAACGGCAACGGCAACAACATCAAGATCATTTTCACATACACAACAATCATTTATATCATTATCAATATCTGTTATATTATATAGTTCAATATGTGTACCGGCAATGTATTTGGAAACAATTGAAATATTACCAACAACAACAACAACGACAACAACAACAACATTATGTTCAAATTATTATTGTTTCATAATAACATCATTACGATTCGGTTTCTATGTTGCACCTATTGCATCATCATTTATGCATCTATTAATGGCATTCGATAGGTATGTCTCAGTTTGTTTGTGTAACGATATTTTAAAGAATTTGAAACAAAAAAAAAATATATTCAAATGTTCACTTTATAGATATCTTGCCATTAAACAATGTTATCTATTTCAATCATATTGGTATCGTCGCCATTATACATTGTGTATAATGTTAGTATGGATGGCTAGCATTTTGATTATTATACCATTTTTTTGGTAGTAAGTATTCATTGAATAATCAAATAATTCACTAAAAAACAATTCTAAACTTATTCTATCAATTTTTTGTTTTCATTTTCTTCTTCAAAATTAGCCATCAATTTGGACGTACAATACAAATATTGTTGACATTAATACGTTTAATGTTCACATTTTCAATACCATCATTACTAACATTATATCTATATCTAAGCATTGCATGTGAATTGAAACGTGTTGCTGTGGAAACAATAATCGTAACACCATTTATAACGAATAATCGGCTGATTTCAAAACATCGTGAAATTATTGCTAAAATTATTTTACTTGCATTGATTCATTTTCTTTGTTGGTTTCCATTTTCGGTAATGGAATCATTAAATGATCTATTTCCAGATCTATTTCGTCAATGTGATTTTCAAATTCAAACATATTATTCTATTATGGCTATTCTGATTCTATTTACATCAATGAGTGGTATTGCTTATCCAATTCTTTATTGTTTTGTTTCTAGTGAATATCGGGTATGTTTTAATTTGATAATTTCATCAATTCATTTTCATTTTCATTTTTGAAATTTAGAAAATTTTCAGTCAAAAATTGACAATGTTTTCATTTTTTACCTGTCAATCAATCATTGAATCAAATGTTCCACGACGACAATCATCATCGTTGAATATAACGAAGATTGAGGAACATCCTACATCGATCATCATTGATGATCATGCGATTGATAATGGAGTAATTCATAATAATAAATTCCATCATAATCAACAAATTGATTTTGAATCATCATCAATGATAATGAAACCGGCAACAACTCTTTTAGCACTCGATTTAATCATCATGAATAATAATAATCGACATAATATCATCAATATCAACAACAACATCATGGCCGACTTTGCTATTGATGATCATCAACAACAACATCATGTTGATGATCATCAATAGCTAAATTCATCAACAACAACCTGTTCATTTTTGAAAAACCATCAATGACATGACAAGTGATAGAAAACGAAAACGGAAAAATCCAAAAAAAAAAAACGAGCAGCAGCCTCTCGCTCTCACACATACATATACATTTCAAATTATCTTGTAAAAATGCGACTTGATTTTAAGATTTCTGAGGAAAAAAATGTATGGTGATTTCATAATGAATATTACGAATGATCATGATTATGATACAATCAATCAAGAATTTGAAAATCCTAGACTTGAACTAAAAAATAAAAACGATCGAAAACATGTGATGATCATGATCAATGTCAAAAGAAAAAAAATCGATAAATTCTTCTATCGCAATGATGTTGTTGTTGTTGTTGATTATATAACCAAAGCATTTTCTTTTTCTTGATTTCAATTTTGTATTTCCAATTCACACACACACACACACACATATACACATGATGTGGAATAACACAGGGTTACATATTAAATTCATAAATTCACAAAACGAAAAAAAACTTGATATTAGAATCATGTAAAATGAAAAAATACACGCATACCGCTAACAAATCAAGGTCTAGGACATTTTTTCATTTTTTTTTTTGCTTTTTGATTTGTTTCATATCTTATTACCTTTTTTTTGAATATCGATTTTCAGTTTTTCTTTTTGTTATTTTTCTGTATTCAAAATCATTTTTCATCACATGATGAATGAATGAGAATGATTATTTAATGTTTGTGATTATGATGATCCATGGTTTGTAAATAAATATGATGTTTTTTTGCTGCTGTTGTTAGATTTAATCTTGTTATATTCATATTGATAATGATCATCAAACAATAATAACCGATTACATATATGAACGAGCTAATGATATCAGAATGAAATCGTCACAACCTATAAATAGTTTGATTCGAATTAACAATTCATAAATATTCTTTTTACATTCTTTGCCTAGCAGTATTTATCGTAATCCACGATAGTGTGTATGTGTAAGCAAAAAAATTGATTTTTCAAATTTCAAATAAAATAGCGAAAAGCCGATATCGTATATATCAATTTTGTAAATTTATGATCAAAAAAAATAAAAACGTTTTGGAAAAGGAAAAAAATTCTTTAATGAAAGAAAGGTGTAAATAAGAAAAAAGGATACAAAATAAAATGTACAACAATGGCGTGGAAAGGGGTGTTTATATAATAGTTCACATTATTTACAAACAAGGGTTTCAATCAGCTATCACTAGCACCAAGAGAAAGAAAGAAAGAGGGAAAATCAGATGCATTTTGAAGATTGTCAAACAGAGGTTTCGGAATTCAATTTGAACAGGAATTTGGTTCGCTCAAAGTCGACCACTTGTTCGATTAGATTTAGGTATGGCATACTATTTATCGTAACCAATAAGCAAACATTATGATCTTCATGACGTAACAGAAATTGACTATCCGATTCGATCGAACGTGATACCAATGTGTCGGATATAAGATTCCATGTCTCTAAATGGCCATTCTTTGACCAACCGACGTGAGAGTTATTGGGCGACAGATACTTTTCGAGAAAAGTTTTCGGACTAAGATCGTAGGTGAGACAAATGGACAGATGCTCCAGTATAGATTGCACAGAATGTCGGGCTTGCTGTCGTGTTGCTCGAAGATATTTTTGTAAGGTACGTGCGATAGTCGGAAAGATGGCCTGTGCAGCTTCTTTCGGATTCATCGATGCTGTCGATAAGGGGCCATGACCTAAACAAAACAAAAAAAGGTATAAGTGATATGTCTATTTTGAGCTTGACTAAGTTATTTACTTTGTTGTTGAACACGTTTGATATGAGTGAACGCCTCTTCAGTCACGTTGATTAGGCGTGATTTCCTTTTTCGAACACGTCGTTCATATTCATGTATTTCGTGCAGGCGATCGCTATGATGTCGATGATGGTGATGTCCCGAATGACCGCTGTGATGACTAGTCGTGTCGCGATCATGGCGTCGATTACCTCGGCCATCCGAGATATTACTGCCTCCGTTTAGGTGAGCAGCGTTTTTCGGCCATCGTCGACCCGCATTTGCTGCAGTATTCTGAGCCAATATTGATTTAGGACTCAATTGTAGAGGATTATTCTGGCCATTAGTCGATTTGTTGGCCGAGCTGGGATCTACGACACCATCAACGTCGTAGAATTTAAGTCCTTGTCGAGATAGGCTATTTCTGCGGATTTTTCTGTTTGCTAACCGCTCAAGAAATGGATTGTAGTTGGGAAAATCCTGATAATACTTTTCCAATACCCAAATCGAAGCTCGTTGAATGGACGTTCGTCCTAACGTATAACACTGGCTATGGCCATCTGGAGAACGAACTACTTTGATGAAGAACTCATTATCTAGATGGCAGCTTCGAAGCAATAAAATGGCCAGAAAATGAATGAATAACAAGGCGTCGACCAACGATATGGCAAACATTACGACACTGTAGTAGCTGATAGTATCCTCATCGCTTAATCGCTTATCGGCGATACGGACCAGATAGAAAAGCCAATATGCTACCAACAATACTACGATAAGAGCTAATACCGTGCTCCTGTATACACAGATACGAGGCATCGTCCAACGTGGACGACGAAAAAAGACAGCCCAGCTTCCTGTGGCCAGAATTAATTGTTTAAACAGGAAACTTAGAACAAGACCATCACATTCTGGGCCACATTCTTTAGCCTTAAAGTCGAATAATTCGAGTCGAGGAAGGAGGGTCATTACGATCGGAGATAAAAAGGCACATACAGACAGGACAATGGCCACTATCGTTCCAGACCATAGCTGCCAGACAGTGAGCTTGTTAATCGTGTGGCTCACGTTCTCGATTTTGCTGAGATCATCCATTGATCCAGATTGATCGCTTGTGTTTCCTGTGATAGCGGTTGTGTTATCATTCCAGTGATCGTCGGGAGACGACATCGACACCTGAACAATTTCCTGAGGGTTACCCTTGATCTGATAACCCGATTCGATCGTCTTTGTTGCAAGGCCATTTCGATTTGAATGATGTGATTGTCGACCAGCGCTTCGCATCGAAACTACGCTATGCACTTGGGCGTCCGTATGACTGGTGTTGGCCTGATAATTACCGTGGTATGGATTAAGGATTACGTTAGGTGTGGCCGCAACCATTGGCGAGGGGGCCACTGCAGTTCCAATTACAGACGAATTATTTACAGCCGTCGTGTTGGTCAATAGACAAGCGTATGCTGCTGTAGCACTACCATTCAATCCTTTATTCTTGTTACGATGGTCACTGTAACCGGAAAGAAGTGATTCAGTATCTATGCTAACATTGGCACCATTTCCATTGCTGTATGGTGACAAGGACGATTGATTGGCCATGAGAATGGCGGCCGAACTAGTTGATTTGTCGTTATCCGTTACAAGCGAAGCAAGGGGTTGATTTTGATCAGGATGATGATGATGATGATGATGTAATGTTGGGAGCGGCCAAATAGATGATGATCCCGATGGATTCATCATTTGACGAATGATATGAGCTAGTGATCATGACCTGGACTTATACACTGTGAAAGAAAAAAGAAACAAAAAAATACCAAAAGAAATTAGTCAAATTAGATATCTGAAATATGCATGAGAACGAAATAATAGATGTAAAAGTCGATTTCAATTGCCAAACAAAGTAGTGGTCAACTATAATTGAGCTGTAATGACAATTTGGCATTGCAATATGACATTTGATGCAATGGTTGAATGATTAAATCATTCAACCATTAGTTCACTGTTCATGATTGACCAATTCATTATGTCTGGCTAATAATAATCATAATTAATGAATTCAACTTAATCGAAATTCATCAGAAATAGTTGGATTGAATTTCGTGTTTTATGTATGTACATTTGGTATTTGATTCATTCATGGCAGATTGCTATTACGGTCAATGGCTGTCATTCTGTGAATAGTTTATTTCCAATGAATGTATCTAGTTGTGGCAAAAAAAAACTTGACTATGATTGATGATGATGATGATAGAATCATTCACATGGCTCATTTCATCAATTTAATCAAATTTTTGAAATAGGATGATACCTGAGAGAAAGAGAATGATAAAACTTTAGTATGATCGTTTTTTATTCGAATGGACACGTGTGTGTGTGTGTGTGTGTATTAAATAGTTGAATTTCATAGATGAAACCATAATAATTGATGTAAATATGGTCGTAAAAATAACAGTTTCCGGATATCCGTTCTTTTCCGCAAAAGTATTTGCGCCTGTAGGCGATCAATTCTTGAATCTATTACATCATTATTTAGAAGAATTATGGCATTTTGAAATATGAATGTATTACTATTATTATTATTGTTTTGAATGTACATCGATTAAGACACGGCAACACATCAATCATACATACATAAATCCACACATACACACCAATATCTCTAAATGGCTTTCAATGATATGATCTTATACATGGTTTTTTTGTTATTTGCAAATACACACACACACACACACACACACATTTATTGCCAATGTCCATTAGTATATAAAATATATAGACATTATATGATCAAATGCAGAAGATATAGGAAATATGAAAGCAAAACGATTTTCCGATGCAATCATTGATTCAAAATCTTAAAATGACAACGACGACAATCATATTGATAGAATCGGTATATGTTTTTTATTCTGTTTTGTTTATTTGTTGTTTTTTTTGGGGGGGATACTATTCAAGAATAAAGGCAATATATTTGTTGATGCTATAATGAAGATACTAGGATGACGAGGAACAGTAAGAATATTGAGACAATCCGATTTGGGAAGGCCTCAATTTGAAAATGGGTGACAATTGTGCTTGCCTCACAGGAATTACATTTGCATCGCAAAAACCAGGCTTAACCACACACACACACATACCAAACGAAGCGAATGAAATCCCTTTGGCTTTCACTATGCTAACTGTAAATGGCACGTTCATTCGTTTCACTATTATTATTATTACTAACCGACTAACTTTGCTTTCGTTGTTAAGCAATAAAAGTTGGATTTAAAAAAAAGTTGGTCCATCAATAGCCGAAATAAGTTGATATTAATGGAGAAACGATGGATACGACGTTGATGGCGCCGATTCAACGGTCCAAATTCACAAGTTGACAAATTGAGATTGAAGCATATAGTCACATTATAGACATTTTTTTTTATTTAAGTTAGCTATAGCAAGAAATACACGTTTTCATTCATTCCATTTCATTGACACACACAGAGAGAGAAAAAGATGCACCGCCACCAGGCCATTGACAGCTAAAATGAATGTTTGAGTGTGTGTGTGTGTGTGTATGGAACAAGGGCAAACATTCGTTATTTTGTGTAATTAAATACAAAAACAAACAAAAACATACAAAATACGAATACACGAGAAATGATGTTCTCATCATCATCAATTCTTTTTTCACTTGATCACATTGGCATTACATCGTCTAGTTTGAGTTTTATAGTCCTTGGGTTTGTTTGCCAGCACTACAAACCAAACAATTCATATATGGACAGAGAGAGAATGAGGAAAAAAAACATGAGAACTAAAAAACCCTAGATGATTATTGTTTACCATGGCCAGAGGAGTAAATTCGTCGAGATATTAGAAAGAAAACACATGACAAGTCATCATCACATAAATATACAATACAATATTGACATGCATGCATAGAATGTTATGTAATGTAATGGTACATAAACATCGCCAACAAAACACAATGCTGAAATGTGAATTTCCAATGAATTACGTTACCAATTTTCAATAATTTTGAAAGATGATTTGGGAGCCAACCAGTGGTCAACGAATTACCAACTGTTGTCAGCAACACTATCTACTAACCGACCGGTAATTTATCAATTCGATATGATGAATATATAAGGATTGCCATCATAATCTTATTATTATGTGATGGGTCGCACAGCGGTGGTCATCATCATTACAGTTTTGGCCATTCAATGCATTGAGGGTAAAGTTTATGTGATCAATGCATCGGATGAATATATGATGAGATATTTAGCCAGATGTTGTTTTACACTGGGATGGGTAAGTTTTCCAATTGGGGGAGCCATGCTACTCTATCATTTGAAAGAATTGTCGGTCCAATTTTCTACTACAACATGGAATCGTCTGATTATCAAGAATGGAACAGCATAGAATGACTGCCAACACCTGGCTGCCAGACAATACTGATAGATACTGTCGCCCTAGTAATGACCGTTTTTTTTATAAACAAAATGAAATTGACAATTGCATGGCTCATTGGATTGGTAATTATCACCACCAGCACCAGAAGCAGCAGTATTACCCTCCTTTTCCTCTTACACATACATACTCAATCAGACAATCAAACTCATTTTGAGAGAAGGGGCCACCAAATGTTTAATTCCCGCGCCATTTCATCCCTCAAATGGTCTCCACCGATTTGGAAAACAGAATCGAAAGAAAATTCGATTCGAATCCCCAAAAAAATTTCTTCTGAATGATTGAAATGAGCAATAGAATGGCAAATGATATAAGATTAAAAATTCGATCAACACATAAATCTGTCAAGCAGTCAATTTTGAGCTTCATTATTCTTGATTAAACTTTGCGACCACGGTCAAAAAAAAATCTACAATACAATATGTCCAGTTTTTTAAATGAGAAAAGTTAAATGTTTTCTAAATATAATACAAATAACGTTAATCATTATATGCTACAAATTGATTTCGAAATAAAAGAAAAAAAATGAAACAACAACATTCACAATTAAATAATTCAAATACCTTTTTTTCATAAAAGTTTTTGATAACGATGTGAAAAATTAGATCAAAAAAGAGTTACCAATGAATTTCACCAATTGTAAAACGAAAATCAATCAATGTTTGTTTTTGTAATTTATTTTCTTCAAATTATTTATTTTTTTCGAAAAAAAGATGATCATTTTCGAGAAAGATGTTGTATGTAACTGCGTATTTGAATAGTACATCTACGTGTACTTTTAATTCTTTTTTGAA